>NC_091158.1:38125931-38253431 GCF_040958095.1 Procambarus clarkii
GAGAGAGAGAGAGAGAGAGAGAGAGAGAGAGAGAGAGAGAGAGAGAGAGAGAGAGAGAGAGAGAGAGAGAGAGAGAGAGAGAGAGAGAGAGAGAGAGAGAGAGAGAGAGAGAGAGAGAGAGAGAGAGAGAGAGAGAGAGAGAGAGAGAGAGAGAGTGAGAGAGAGAGAGTGAGAGAGTGAGAGTGAGAGAGTGAATGAGAGAGAGTGAGAGAGTGAATGAGAGAGAAAGAGAGAGAGAGAGAGAGAGAGAGAGAGAGAGAGAGAGAGAGAGAGAGAGAGAGAGAGAGAGAGAGAGAGAGAGAGAGAGAGAGAGAGAGAGAGAGAGAGAGAGAGAGAGAGAGAGAGAGAGAGAGAGAGTAAATGAGAGAGAGAGTGAGAGAGAGAGAGAAAGTGGTGGGCTGAAGAAATGCCATACAGAAAAAAGCTAACAAAGACAATGGGACAATGAGACAATGAGACAATGAGACAATGAGACAATGAGACAGCTGGTCAGGTGTCAGGTGCCGACCGAGAGACCCGCCCGCCCATATGATACATCACATGCACCATCTCGGATCCTCCCTGCCCTCCTGCCTGCCTGCCTGCCTGCCTGCCTGCCTGCCTGCCTGCCTGCCTGCCTGCCTGCCTGCCTGCCTGCCTGCCTCCCAGTCAGTCTCTCCCCTCCCTGCTTGCCCGCCTCCCAGTCTCTCCCTCCCTCCCTCCTTCCCTGCCTCCCACATCCTTTGTAGATGACACAACATTGATAAACGCTGGGCATTGTGGGTATAAAAGGGGGGTTCACATCCTGCCCACCTCATTATATCTCCAATACGGCCTCTTGCCCACACCCCTCCCTCTGCTCCTGTGTCAAGTAGGTCCTACTCAGGGCTCACTATATCCTGTGAAATGTAAAAAATTTTATACGACCAGACTCACCATACCATTAATTTTTATTCATTTTAATATTTCTTTCCTGTTGCAGAAGATGAATGCTGTCATACAATAATACGAGATTGCACAATGCCACGCAAGTCGAAGAAAAAACTAAAACAAGCGCAAGCGGCATATGCTCGCCATATTTATCAACAACAGAAATCTGCTTCAGCTCAAGAGCTGAGACAAGATCCAGATTACAGTGAGTGGCAAGAAATTAATTATAAAATCAAATCACAAGAGACAGTGCTAATAACAGATAGGAAGCTTGAGAAGTACCTTGATTCTAATTATGTGTGTGATTGTTTACATGATAAACTATATCATACAGTCAAGATATCTGATCAACATGATAAATGTACAGTAACAAAAAACTGTAGTCATTGTAAACTTACAGTTACACAAACATTGACTGAAAATCACGAACATGATGATGTTGTAGGTACTTCCAGTGGTTTGAAAAGACGTAAAGATACCGAGAGCAGTGCCACAAAACGATTGAAATTATTTAGACAGGACACAGAAGAAAACAGTGAAGAAGTAACAGCACGTGAGACAGTGCTAATGGTGACAGATAAGGAACTTGAAAAGTACTTAGATAATAATTATGTAAAATTATGCCATTATTGCTCGCATAATACACTACGTCATATAGTCAGGGTTGATGAACATGATGTGCAAGTGATGGAAAGCTGTAGCATATGTAATCATACAGTTTCACGAGAGTTGATGGGAAATTACGAGATTCTGAAGACATTAGTGTACTTCAACATGCTAAATGGCCAAGGATACATGTTCTACAAGAGTATGTGTGCCATAAATGGAATGGAATTTGTGTCACCACTGGTGTATAGAAGGTGTGAAAATCATATAAGAAATGTAATTAATATGAGATGGCAAGAAGTGCAAGAAAACACTCGCCGTATAATATTTGACCAATATAAAAAACAGTTAAATATAGACCCCATTGATGGCTTCCTTAACATTGATGTGTCCTTTAGCGGATCTAGGAGCCCTTATTCACAAATTAGCACTGCTTTCCTAGTGGAAATGTTAACAGGCATGGTTGTGGACTTCAATGTGTTCTGTAAAAAAACCTGCATTCAGTGCCAAATGCTCAAGCGTAGGAAACGGAATTCGGAAATAAACGAGGCTCAGTTTGATGATGAGATGGATAAACATCTATCACATTGTGATAAGAACTACTACAGCAGTCCCAAAAATATGGAAGAGGATGCTGCATTGTTGATGTGGGGTCGATCACAAAACATCAAACTCAGGTATACAACTTTGGTGGATAACAGTAACTCCTCCTCTACCTACAATAAAGTTTGTGGAATGAACTATGGTGCTGGACAATATGGAGACGTTAAGGTGGAAAAGACTGAGTGTGAAAATTACTTAGTCGAGAGACTTGTTACACATATCATCCATTTGGAGTCAAAAGGGGAGGCCGAAGGTAATGGAAAGCAAAGTTACGAGACCTTTGGGAAGTTGATGGTTCACTTCAAACGAGCCATCAGGGACAACATCAACACAGACTGGAGAAAAATGAGGAAGGCCTGTCTATCCGGACTGTTCCATGAAACGTCCACAGATGAAAATCCATTACACCATTTCTGTCCTGAAGGCAAAAATTCTTGGTGTTTTTACCAACACGATCTTGCAAATAAAAAGATCCCACGAACACACAAGACCATGAATATCCCACAATCGAATGAGGACGAATTTGAAATCCAAAAGATCTACTTCAAGTTCTACGATGATCTTATCTCGGAGGAAAACATGAAAAAGTGTCTGAAGGGAAAGCCAAATGAGTCTCTACACAACCGAGTTTGGAATAGCGTCCCCAAAGACAGATCTGTAAGTCGTTCAATGGTTGAGTTCAGCATGGCAGTGACGGCCATCAACCACAATGCCGAGTCTTTGGGCAGTCTTACTGGTATACCTCAGCATGATATTACTATCTTGAAGATGATGTCACCTTGAGGAACTATATTTCGGACCAATTATAAAATAGTTAGTATAAAATTAGTTGAATAATAAAAGTTTTGTATTTTTTGTCTTCCTTTTTACTATACAACTAGTTAAAAAAATATTGGTTGATATTGAACAACTTTTCTGAAACAGAGGTATGCCCTAATATGTCCCCACTACAATGCAACCTTCGTTAGTAGGCTGAGAAGTGCGTTCTGGCTACTAGACATGAAAACGTGACTTATTATGTAAATCGGGCCTAGTATAGTAGACTGAGAAGTGAGCTGTGGCTACTAGGTACGACATATATATATAATATATATATATATATATATATATATATATATATATATATATATATATATATATATATATATATATATATATATATATATATATCATGCTTAATAGGCTAAATAGATAGACACCATCGTCTACTAGTCTTAATATTCAAGAGCCCTGCAAACTTGGCCTACTGCGATGAGGGTCCTGCATAGTAGGCCAAGAAGTGAGTTCTGGCTACTAGGTACGACATATATATATATATATATATATATATATATATATATATATATATATATATATATATATATATATATATATATATATATATATATATATATATATATATATATATATATATATATATAAATTCTAACACGAATTTTCTCGATCTTTCTTACGTTTCTTTTCACTGTTGATGGTAATTCAAAGATCAATTCTCCAAAGTTCATTTTTATTTCTAGTCTGACGCGACACTTAAGCGCGTTTCATAAAACTTATTACATTTTCAAAGACTTTAGTTTACAAACACACAACTGAAACTGAATAGAGCTTACACATCTTCGATTTTATATCTACATTTGGATGAGGTGGATGAGGTGAAAACAAACTTTCAACAATGGGTATTGAATGGGTATTAAATTCAAACACAAGACAGAACACGAAACAATGGGTATTGAATGGAAGTAATTGTAGAAAGCCTATTGGTCCATATTTCTTGATGCTTCCATATTGAAGCGGAGTCTTGAAGTGGGTAAATATAGTTGTGCATTAATTGGCTGTTGATTGCTGGTGTTGACTTCTTGATGTGTAGTGCCTCGCAGACGTCAAGCCGCCTGCTATCGCTGTATCTAGCGATGATTTCTGTGTTGTTTGCTAAGATTTCTCTGGTGATGGTCTGGTTGTGGGAAGAGATTATATGTTCCTTAATGGAGCCCTGTTGCTTATGCATCGTTAAACGCCTGGAAAGAGATTTTGTTGTCTTGCCTATATACTGGGTTTTTTGAGACTTACAGTCCCCAAGAGGGCATTTGAAGGCATAGACGACGTTGGACTCTTTTAAAGCGTTTTGCTTTGTGTCTGGAGAGTTTCTCATGAGTAGGCTGGCCGTTTTTTCTGGTTTTATAGTAAATCGTCAGTTGCATCTTCTGATTTTTGTCTGTAGGGATAACGTTTCTCCTGACAATATCTTTCAGGACCCTTTCCTCCGTTTTATGAGCTGTGGAAAAGAAGTTCCTGTAAAATAGTCTAATAGGGGGTATAGGTGTTGTGTTAGTTGTCTCTTCAGAGGTTGCATGGCATTTCACTTTCCTTCTTATGATGTCTTCCACGAAACCATTGGAGAAGCCATAGTTGACTAGGATTTACCTTACCCTACAGAGTTCTTCGTCGACTTGCTTCCATTCTGAGCTGTGGCTGAGGGCACGGTCGACATAAGCGTTAACAACACTCCTCTTGTACCTGTCCGGGCAGTCACTGTTGGCATTCAGGCACATTCCTATGTTTGTTTCTTTGGTGTAGACTGCAGTGTGGAAAACTCCGCTCCTTTCTGTGTTGCGTTTCACTTACGAGATGGAGAAGGATGGGAAGCTGCCCTTCCTAGATGTAACAGTCATGGAAGACTATAAAACCAGGAAAACGGCCAACCTACTCATGAGAAACTCTCCAGACACAAAGCAGAACGCTTTAAAAGAGACCAATGTCGTCTATGCCTTCAAATGCCCACTTGGGGACTGTAAGCCTCAAAGAATTCAGTATATAGGCAAGACAACAACATCTCTTTCCAGGCGATTAACGATGCATAAGCAACAGGGCTCCATTATGGAACATATAATCTCTTCCCACAACCAGACCATCACCAGAGTAGTCTTAACAAAAAACACGGAAATCATCAATAGATACAGCGATAGTTGGCGGCTAGATATCTGCGAGGCACTACAAATTAAGAAGTCGACACCAGCAATCAACAGCCAATTAATGCACAACTATATTTTACCCACTTCAAGACTCCGCACCAATATAGAAGCATCAAGAAATATGGGCCAATAGGCCCTTTGCAGTTACTTCCATTCTTCCCTTTAACTTACTAAATATTATACCCATTGTTCCGAGTTCTGTCTTGTGTTGAAAGTTTGTTTTCACCTCATCCAGAACTGTTGTAACATATCACCTCACCCAAATGCAGGTATAAAATCGAAGATGTTTAAACTCTGTTCAGTTATAGTTGTGTGTGTGTAAACTAAAGTCTTTGAAAATGTAATAAGTCTTACGAAACGCGCTAAAGTGTCGCGTCAGACTAGAAATAAAAAGAAATTTTGGAGAATTGATTTTTCAGTTACCATTAACAGTGAAAAAAATCTAGGGAACATTGAAAAAATTCGTGTTAGAATTATTAATTTTACTTTTTCGGTCACATATATATATATATATAATATATATATATATATATATATATATATATATATATATATATATATATATATATATATATGTATATAAATATATATATATATATATATATATATATTTGTATATATATATATATATATATATATATATATATATATATATATATATATATATATATATATATATATATATATATATATATATATATAAATATATATATATATATATATATATATATATATTTGTATATATATATATATATATATATATATATATATATATATATATATATATATATATATATTATTAAATATGACCGAAAAAGTAAGATTAATAATTCTAACACGAATTTTCTCAATCTTTCGTACATTACGCTTCACTGTTGGAGGTAAATAAAAAATCACTTCTCCAAAATTCATTTTTATTTCTAGTCTGACGCGACACGGGCGCGTTTCGTAAAACTTATTACATTTTCAAAGACTTCACAAATACACAACTGATTAGAACTTACGTATCTCTGATTTTATATCTACATTTGAGTGAGGTGGGAGGGGTGATGTGGCATTAACACAAGACAGAAAAAGAGGGGATATTAATAGGGTATTAAAAGTATCAACACAAGACAGAACAGAAACAATGGGTATTGAATAGAAGTGTTTGTAGAAAGCCTATTGGTCCATATTTCTTGATGCTTCTATATTGGAGCGGAGTCTTGAAGTGGGTAGAATATAGTTGTGCAATAATTGGCTGTTGACCAAAACGGCCAGCCTACTCATGAGAAACTCTCCAGACACAAAACAGAACGCTTTAAAAGAGACTAACGTCGTCTATGCCTTCAAATGCCCACTTGGGGACTGTAAGCTCCAAAAAACCCAGTATATAGGCAAGACAACAACATCTCTTTCTAGGCGTTTAACGATGCATAAGCAACAGGGCTCCATTAAGGAACATATAATCTCTTCCCATAACCAAACCATCGCCAGAGAAATCCTAGTAAACAACACAGAAATCATCGATAGATACAGCGATAGCAGGCGGCTTGACGTTTGCGAGGCACTACACTTCAAGAAGTCAACACCAGCAATCAACAGCCAATTATTGCACAACTATATTCTACCCACCTCAAGACTCCGCTCCAATATAGAAGCATCAAGAAATATGGACCAATAGGCTTTCTACAAACACTTCTATTCAATACCCATTGTTTCTGTTCTGTCTTGTGTTGATACTTTTAATACCCTATTAATATCCCCTCTTGTTCTGTCTTGTGTTAATGCCACATCACCCCTCCCACCTCACTCAAATGTAGATATAAAATCAGAGATACGTAAGTTCTAATCAGTTGTGTATTTGTGAAGTCTTTGAAAATGTAATAAGTTTTACGAAACGCGCCCGTGTCGCGTCAGACTAGAAATAAAAATGAATTTTGGAGAAGTGATTTTTGATTTACCTCCAACAGTGAAGCGTAATGTACGAAAGATTGAGAAAATTCGTGTTAGAATTATTAATCTTACTTTTTCGGTCATATTTAATAATATATGTCTACAGGAAAGACTGCTACCAAAATATACTAATATATATATATATGTATATATATATATATATATATATATATATATATATATATATATATATATATATATATATATATATATAAATATAAATATATATATATATATATATATATATATATATATATATATATATATATATATATATATATATATATATGCAAACAAGCCTGAATGGTCCCCAGGACTATATGCGAATGAAAACTCACACCCCAGAAGTGACTCGAACCCATACTCCCAGGAGCAACGTAACTGGTAACTACAGGCGCCCTACAGATTAAGGCGCCCTGTAGTTACCAGTTGCGTTGCTCCTGGGAGTATGGGTTCGAGTCACTTCTGGGGTGTGAGTTTTCATTCATATATATATATATATATATATATATATATATATATATATATATATATATATATATATATATATATATTATGACGGTAAAGCGTTGGTGTTCGGCTGTTTCAAAAGCTGGGGTCAGGGCCTCGTCACATCACAAAAAAAAGAGAAAAGTTTGTCCTTTCGTCTGTGGTAAGGTAATGGGAAGACACACAAAACACAAGTATATAAACAATGAAATTTTAATTACTCTAGAAAACAAGACATGAATAAAAGCAATCTCATAAAATGCAGGACAAGTCAACAAACAAAATAACATGAATAATAAGTGGCAAATGAAAAGTTACGCTAAGACAAGTAAGTTACAGTGATAGCAAAATAAAATATGTAATGGGTGCTGGAATACTGGCTTCAAGCTGCCACCTCCCTTAGTACATGAAAGCCAAGTCTTAGTCTACCAGCGAGAGATGTCAACTTCATGGAGCACAAAGATATTCTGACGAGTCTGCCATGCTGCTGCCCAGACGTCGACTTGTGGTGGTGGCGGAGTGCAGGTGCGACGAGACACCAGCCAATCAGCAACAGGCAGGCAGAGGATGAGCAGTTTGCTGGTTACGGCGGCTGTGGCCAGGTGTTGGGGTACGTTTTGCTTCCTGGGCAAAACGTTTGGCGATACTGGTGGACGTATCTTCTATATAGTATCTTGTACTTTGACGTAATGATGTAGGGAAGAGCAGGCTCAATCTCTCTTGAAAGAGATTATCGTCACAACTCTCCCCCGAAGCCTGCGGTTCTGGAAGAAGTTACGTCTTCATGTGGTGGAGTGATAGTTGGAGTTGCTTCTACTTCATAGACTCTGGAGAGGGCGTCAGCTATGATGTTGTCAGACCCTTGATATAGCGGATCTCCAGGTTGAAATCTTGCAGATATAAAGCCCATCGTAGAAGACGCTGGTTATGGAATTGGGCTTGATGTAAGAAGCGGAGAGGATTGTGGTCTGAGAAGATGGTGGTAGACCTGGCACCTTGTAGGTATGGAGCAAAGTGCTGGAGATTCAGGACGATGGAGAGTAGCTCCTTTTCAATAGTGCTGTAGTTCCTCTGGTGGAGTTTCAACTTGTAGCTGTAGTAGCTGACAGGTAGAACCTCCTCGCCTCATTGCTGCATCAGGACACCACCGATGCCGGTACCACTGGCGTCGACATGAAGGACGAAAGGCTTGGTGATATCTGGCGAGGCGAGAATGGGATTAGAACAGAGGAGGAATTTGAGTTGTTCGAAAGCAACGGTTTGCTGCATGGTCCAATTATACCGTTGCTTGGGGCTGGTTAAAATGATTAATGGTGTGGCTACTGTACTAAAATTTCTCACAAACCTACGGTAGTAGGAGGCAAGACCAAGGAAGCGCAGGAGCTGCTTCCTGGTGGTAGGCTGTGGATAATGCTGGATGGCTTGAGTGTGTGTGTCTAACGGAGCTAGACTGCCACTCCCAATTACATGACCCAGATAACGCACTTTACCTAAGGCAAAAATGGACTTGCCCAGGTTGATGGTGAGGCCGGCTGTCAGGAGCTTGGCGAACAGTCGTTGCAGCTGGAGCAGATGTTCGCTCCAGGTGTTGGATGCTACGACGATATCATCCAAATAGGCGTAGGTGTTATCCAAGCCCTGGATGACGCGGTTGACAGCTCTCTGAAAGGTGGCCGGGGCATTACATAGTCCGAAAGGAAGGCGTTCATATCTGAAAAGTCCAAAGGGTGTGATAAAGGCAGATATTTCTTTGGCTCGCTCTGTTAGACACACTTGGTAATACCCCTTAAGCAAGTCCACTTGGGACAAGTACTGGGCATTACCAATGGCGTCAAGAATGTCATCTATCCTTGGCAAGGGGTATGCATCCTTGACAGTCACATTATTTAATTTACGGTAATCCGTACACAGTCTCACCTTACTTTGGGGTTTTGGCACCAAGATACAGGGTGAGGCCCAGGGGGACTCACAAGGTGTAGCCAGTCCATGATCCAGGAGGTACTGCACCTCAGCACGCATGACTTCCTTCTTGCTAGGGCTGATTCGGTAGAAGGGTTGACGAATCGGCCGGGTGTCAGGTAGCAGTTGGATGTCGTGCTGGGTAACATTACACTTTTGGGGATCATCTCGGAACAACTCTTGATGATCTTTGAAGATCTTGACAAGAGGTGCACTATGATTGTCCTGAAAATAATTGGGAAGATCAGTTAGGATTTCCGAATTAGAAAGCGCTGACTCCTTGTCAGTGCTTTCGGGAGGAGAAGCAGGGAAGGTCTCACTGTGGATGTATGGCTCTTTAAATGAAGAGTAATTAATCATGACAATGAGAGGAGTACCGTTATATAGCTTCAGGAGGTTGACGTGGCACAACTGGGTCTTCCGCCGCCAATCTGGAGTCTCTAGAACGTAGTTATGGTTGTTTCTGCACTCCTTGGTGCGGTAGGGTCCTGAAAACCTGTTTTGTAAAGGAGAACCTGGGATAGGGAAATAAGCAAGTACGAAGTCTCCCGGTTTAAATTTCCTTACTTTGCTGGTCTGGTCGTAATGAGTCTTCATCCTCTCCTGTGCTTTCAATAGATTATCTTGGGCAAAACTGTGGACCCTCTCTAGAATGTGTTGTAGGTTTTGAAGAAACTGGGGCACATTCTGATGCTCACTGAAGGTGGCATCACGTAGAGAGTCTTTGAAAGCCTTTAGAGGAGTACGGCACTTACGTCCGTAGAGCATCTCATAAGGAGATACTCCTAGGGACTCATTGGGAAGACTTCTAAATATACACATTATTAGGTCAATTTGCTTATCCCAATCCTTAGAGGTTTCATTACAAAACTTCTTCAGGAGTGCTTTAATAGTCTGATGACTACGCTCAAGAGAACCCTGTGAAGCAGGATGATAGGGGCTGGACAATACCTGTTTGATGTTGAACTCTTCCAGTGTCCTCTTGAAGAGATCACTGGTGAAGTTGGTGCCACAGTCGCTCTGAACCTCCCTTGGAAATCCATACTGGGTGAAGATCTTCAATAAGTGTTTCACAACCGTAGCAGCCGTAAGGTTCTTTACTGGAACTGCTATGGGGAATCTGATGGTAGGACACAGGATGGTTAAGATATAGGCGTTACCTGAACTGGTCCGAGGTAAAGGACCAACACAGTCTATAATAAGTCTGTGGAAGGGTTCCGCAGGCACCTGTATGGGAGTCAGTGGTGCTCTGGGAATAGAGATGTTCGGTTTACCTGCCATCTGACATGTATGACACTGTTTGACGTACTTTTTGACGCTATTTGCCATACCTGGCCAGTAGTAGTCTTGACGGATTCCATGGTAGGTCTTGTTAAATCCGTAGTGGGAGAGTGCTCCGTGGGCCAGGTGTAGAATAGTGGGCCGCAGGCTGGCAGGAATCACTAGTTGTTCGACGTTGGCCCAATCGTCCTCCTCCTTCAGTTTACTGGGTCTATATCTGCGGTAGAGCAACTCGTTCTCTAGGAAGAACCCAGGAATACTGTCTGGTTGAGTCTCAGCCTGGAAAAATAATGGTGTCAAGGTAAGATCTTCCCTCTGTAACTTACGGAACTCCAACTTGGTCAGATTCGGGGGTAGTTTCTGTGGGTCTTGAGGGACAGCGGTAGCAGTAGAGTCAGCTGGCTGTGGTCGTGCAGCTTGTGCACGGGTGGTCACTAAAACCGGAGGAGAAACTTCATCACTCTCTTGAACCTTTGTTGGAACATGCACAAAGATGGGATTATTCATTACAGAGGTACACACCTGGGGTTTGTCCATGACGATCAGGTTGGTCGGTTGCAGGTCTTCTGCCAAGTCGTTGCCCAGGAGAAGTTGCACTCCAGGCATGGGAAAAGGCTTTTCCCTGATGGCGACTTGGACTTCTCCGGTCACGAAGGGACAATCCAAGTGGACTCTGGCGAGAGGATAAGGAGTGGTAGCAGTGAGGTAAGTGACGAAGACAGTTTCCCCGGTGTAGGCGATATTGGGCACAGCCGACTTCAAAATAATCGATTGAAGAGCCGCTGTGTCCCTCAAGATCTTCAGTTTGAAACGTCCCTCCGGATTTGAACCGTTGGCAGAGACAGTTCCAGTATACAGGTGTTTACTGAAAAGAGAAAGATCATTACCATGAACACCAACATTCATCACAGGCTTACCGGACTTAGGAGGAGTCTGCTTGGGTTTAGGCGATTCGGTGTTTCCTTTGTATTGAGACTTACCACATTTATCTATGGTATGTCCATAGAGTCTACAATACTTACAGTACAATTGCGAGCCAGCTTGATCGGTACTCACTTTCTCGTAACTGTACCACGACTTCTTACTGGAAGATGGTTCTGGTGTCAGCCGGCGGATGAGGCTGTAAGTGTCAGCCGACTTAGCACACTTTAGGTAGTCGGTTTTTTCTTTATCTGCTAAATATAGACGGACAGGAGGCGGTACACGCCTCAAGACTTCTTCAACTAGCATGAGGTTGACGAGTTCTGCAAAGGTAGAGACATGTGCTGCTTCCAGCCATTTCATAAAATATCTCCTTTTGGTGTTAGCAAACTCGAGAAAGGTAGTGGTACTTGCCTTCAGGTGGTCACGGAATTTCCTTCGATAACTTTCGGTGGAGAGAAGGTAGGCGTCCAACACTGCTTGTTTCAGAGTCTGGTAGTCATTCTCAGACGCCAAAGTACTGAGTGTAACTGCAGCTCTACCTGTAAGATGTACTCTGAGAAGGGTTGCCCATTGGTCGGCAGGCCAACTAAGTTGATTAGCAAGGTTTTCAAAGGTGGTAAAAAACACATCAACTTCTGTCTCTACGAATGGTGGCATTAACTTACTTGCATGTGATATATTGAAACTGACGGGAAGATTGACGGTAGCTTGCTGGCGTTAAGCGAGGTGTGAAGTTTCCAACGCGAATTCTCGTTGACGACATTCCATAGCCAGAGTTGCTTGTTGTTTGTCATGTTCGTGTTGCATCTCCAATTGGCGTTGTTTTGTTTCAAGCTGTACTCGTTCCCGCTCACGGAGTATTGCAATCTCACGTTCCTTGAGGGCTATTTCACGTTCCTTTTCTTCCCTTCTTATGGCAGCTGCTTCCCTTTGCTGCTCGCGTTCGATCTTGGCCAGCTCTAGTTTGAGTTTCATCGTTGCCAAATTAGTTTTATCTGCAATAAAGTAAGTTTCGTGAGTTTCAGAGTCTATCTTACCTTCCTCTAAGAGATGATTCAGTAACAGGTTATGTATTTCATTTTTGTTGGCTTGGTAGGGAACTTCTAGTTGATACTCATGTGCAAGAGTTTGTAATTCAGTCCTCTTGGCACGACTTAAAGTCCCTATTTCACCTGCTGGATCTGCACGGAAAGCTTGGAGACGAAACATGGTGAAATTAGCAAATAAATGCACAACGAATATACTGTTGTGATATGGTGAATGTCAGAATCAGGACAACGTGGCAACTGGTACCTATCCTGTGGAATCTTTGACAATTAATGTTAATTTCAAGATGATAAATGATTAATAAATCAAGGTCGCAGGAAATCTTGTACCCGGTACTCCTGTAAGAGGATAAGGGCAAGAAAATCCTACTAAACAAGCGAAACTGAGTTTCTAAAACAAATGAAACAGTTAATTGTCTCAAAAGTAAAATTGGTAGTCCAAGAATGTAGGCATACCTTGCAGAGTCTCTATAGGACATAAGCAAGTTTTTGCCACTGAAATTAATATGATACTTACAGAATTAGCGAACTTTTGTGCTCTGAAAAAGAAGGCTAATTCCCTACCAATGTAAATATCATCATCTCTGACCGACGTGTAGGGGTGCGAGGTGTCAACTGGTGACGAGAACTGCTGCTGAGGTCCCAATTCAGCAACTAAAGTTCGTGCGAGAGGAACTATGGCTCTCTTTATCCTCCTACTGTCAGATTGCAGAAGATTAGGTGCACTTGATCCGGGGACAGACCACAGTACCAGGGTACCAATATGATGATCTGCCGAAAATATGAGAAATATCCTAGGGACAAAAGATGGTAAACACGAGTAATAACACGGAGGGAGAGATGACCAATTAAGAGAATGACTGAGGCCTACAGTCACCACGTAATCCAAAGTTGTCTCACCTTCACCATATGCTACTCTCGGAATGCACAATATACACAGCACCATATGAAAATAAAATTGAATAGTGAAAAGCTACGTTACCAAAGCCAAATACGCTTACCACAAATTTACTACTTGGCACCAGTACCTGAGTGAAGCATCCCGGACAGGCCCCCACGTAATGTGACGGTAAAGCGTTGGTGTTCGGCTGTTTCAAAAGCTGGGGTCAGGGCCTCGTCACATCACAAAAAAAAAGAGAAAAGTTTGTCCTTTCGTCTGTGGTAAGGTAATGGGAAGACACACAAAACACAAGTATATAAACAATGAAATTTTAATTACTCTAGAAAACAAGACATGAATAAAGGCAATCTCATAAAATGCAGGACAAGTCAGCAAACAAAATAACATGAATAATAACTGGCAATTGAAAAGTTACGCTAAGACAAGTAAGTTACAGTGATAGCAAAATAAAATATGTAATGGGTGCTGAAATACTGGCTTCAAGCTGCCACCTCCCTTAGTACACGAAAGCCAAGGCTTAGTCTACCAGCGAGAGATGTCAACTTCATGGAGCACAAAGATATTCTGACGAGTCTGGCGTGCTGCTGCAAAGACGTCAACTTGTGGTGGTGGCGGAGTGCAGGTGCGACGAGACACCAGCCAATCAGCAACAGGCAGGCAGAGGATGAGCAGTTTGCTGGTTACGGCGGCTGTGGCCAGGTGTTGGGGTACGTTTTGCTTCCTGGGCAAAACGTTTGGCGATACTGGTAGACGTATCTTCTATATAGTATCTTGTACTTTGACATAATGATGTAGGGAAGAGCAGGCTCAATCTCTCTTGAAAGAGATTATCATCACAATATATATATATACATATATATATATATATATATATATATATATATATATATATATATATATATATATATATATATATATATATATATATATATATATATATATATATATATATATATATGTATATGTATATTTAAATATATAAATATAAATATTGTGACAGGAAAGTGTTTGAGTGTAGATGTTCGGCAGTCCTCCAATGGCAAGTATTAATGCTTAGTCACACTTACAAAAAAAAAAATAGACTGCTTGCCTGTTTTCTGTCTGTCTGTGGTAAAGTAAGGGAAGACACGTAAAACACAAAGTATGAACAATGAAACTTTAATTAATTAATAAATTATAAACAAAGACAATCCCTTGGCAATGTACAGTGCAAAAGAACAAGTCAAAAACAATATAACATAAATGAATAATAGGGATGAAGTTACTCTACAATAATAATAAAGTTAAAGGTGAAGAATAATCAGGTGCTGAGAATATTAGCGCTAGCTGCGAAACATCCAGCAGATACACATATATCAATTAGTTGTTCACTGCTTGAGAGCACAAGGATATTCTGACTTCAATGGCTGGACCAAGCCCAGACATCGACTCAGGTAGAGGGCGCTGAGGTGCAGTTTGCAGGTGTGCAGTCGGTGAGTCACCAATCAGGAGCAGGCAGACTGGGAAGAGTAGTTGGCTGGTTGATGACGAGCCGACGTGGAGGGAGTGGAGTAGGGGGGTGAGTTTTGGGTACGTTTTGCCTCCTGGTCAAAACGTTTTGTGCTACTGGGAGACGTATCTTGAAGGTAGCATCTTATTCTTGAATAAAATACGTAACTTCATGTAGAGAAGAGCAGGCTCAATCTCTCTTGAAAGAGATTATCATCACAACTCTTCCCCGCAGTCTGCACTTATGGAGGAAGTTACGTCTTCAGATGGTAGAGTAGTAGGTGGAGTTGTCTCTACCTCATAAACACTGGAGAGGGTGTCTGCTATGATGTTGTCAGAACCTTTGATGTAGAAGATCTCCAGGTTGAAATTCTGCAGATATAAAGCCCATCGTAGAAGCCGTTGATTGTTGAATTGGACTTGCTGGATTATGGTCCGAGTAGATGGTGGTAGACCGAGCACCTTGCAGGTATGATTCAAAGTGCTGCAAGTTCAGGACGATGGAGAGTAGCTCCTTTTCGATCGTGCTGTAATTCTTCTGGTGGGTTTTTAACTTGTAGCTGTAGTAGCTGACAGGTAGAACCTCCTCGCCTCGTTGTTGCATCAGGACACCCCCGATGCCGGTACCACTGGCGTCGACATGGAGGATGAAAGGCTTCGTGATATCTGGCGAGGCGAGAATAGGATTTGAACAGAGCAGGAATTTAAGTTGTTCAAAAGCAATGGTCTGCTGAATGGTCCAATTATACCGTTGCTTGGGACTGGTTAAAGTGATCAATGGTGTCGCCACCGTAGTAAAATTCTTCACAAACCTACGGTAGTAGGAGGCAAGACCAAGGAAGCGCAGGAGCTGCTTCCTGGTGGTAGGCTGTGGGTAATGCTGGATGGCTTGGGTATGTATGTTTAACGGAGCTATGCTGCCACTCCCTATCTCATGACCAAGATAACGCACTTTACCTTTGGCAAAGGTGGACTTGCCCAAGTTGATGGTGAGGCCGGCTGTCAGGAGCTTGGCAAACAATCGTTGCAGCTGGAGAAGATGTCCGCTCCAGGTGTTGGTTGCCACAACGATATCATCCAAGTAGGCGTAGGTGTTATCTAAGCCCTGGATGACGCGGTTGACAGCTCGCTGGAAGGTGGCCGGGGCATTACATAATCCAAATGGAAGGCGTTCGTATCTGTAAAGGCCAAAGGGAGTGGTAAAGGCAGATATTTCCTTAGCTCGCTCTGTCAAACATACTTGGTAGTATCCCTTGAGTAAGTCTAACTTTGATAGATATCGAGCATTACCAATGGCGTCAAGGATGTCATCTATTCTAGGTAATGGATAAGCATCCTTGATAGTCACAAGATTCAATTTCCCGTAATCAGTACACAACCTCACTTTACCTTGCGGTTTCGGCACCAAGATGCTGGGTGAAGCCCAAGGGGACTCACAAGGGGTGGCCAGCCCATGATCCAGGAGGTACTGTACCTCAGCACGCATGACTTCCTTTTTACTCCGGCTGATTCTGTAGAAAGGTTGACGAATCGGCCGGGTGTCAGGGAGTAGCTGGATGTCGTGCTGAACCACATTACACTCCTGTGGATCATCGCTGAACAACTTCTGATGTTCCTTGAAGATTCTGATGAAAGGAGCACTATTACTGTCCTGCAAATAGGTATGAAGATCATTAAGGATTTCCGAGTTGGAAGGCACTGACTCAGTGTTAGTGCTTTCGGGAGGAGAAGCAGGGAAGGTCTCACTGTGGAGGTATGGACCTTTAAAGGTGGATTATGAGACCAACACAGTAGGGGGAGTACCTTGATACTGCTTCAGGAGGTTGACGTGGCTCAACTGGGTCTTCCGCCGCCTATCTGGAGTCTCAAGAATGTAGTTGTGATTGTTCCTGCACTCTTTGATGCGGTAAAATACTGAAAACTTCTTTTCCAATGGAGAACCTGGGATAGGAAAATATTCCAACACGAAGTCTCCTGGTTTAAATTTCCTTAGTTTGCTGCGTTGGTCGAAATTAGTCTTCATCCTCTCCTGAGCTTTCAATAGATTGTCATTAGCAAATTTACGTACTCTCTCTAGAATGTGTTTTAAGTTTTGAAGAAACTGGGGCACATTCTGAGGGTCACTGAAGGTGGCATTACGTAGAGAATCTTTGAAAGCTTTGAGAGGAGTACATCACTTACGTCTGTAGAGCATCTCATAAGGAGATACTCCTAGAGACTCATTGGGGAGACTTCTGAAAATGCACATAATGAGGTCAAGTTGTTTATCCCAGTCCTTCAAGGTTTCATTGCAAAATTTCTTTAGGAGTGCTTTAATAGTCTGATGACTACGTTCAAGAGAACCCTGTGAAGCAGGATGATAGGGGCTGGCCAATACCTGAGTGATGTTGAACTCTTCCAGCGTCTTCTTGAAGAGATCACTGGTGAAGTTGGTGCCACAGTCACTTTGAACCTCTCTTGGAAATCCAAACTGGGTGAAGATCTTCATTAGTTGTTTCACCACAGTAGCAGCCGAAATGTTCTTTACTGGAACTGCTATGGGGAATCTCGTGGTAGGACACAAGACAGTTAGTATATAGGCGTTGCCAGAACTGGTCCGGGGTAAAGGACCAACACAGTCTATGATGAGTCTGTGGAAAGGTTCCACAGGCACCTGAATAGGAGTCAATGGGGCCTGAGGAATAGAGATGATAGGTTTACCTGCCATCTGACATATATGACACTGTTGCACGTACTTTTTGACGTCCTTAACCATACCTGGCCAGTAGTAGTCTTGTCTGATTCCGTGGTAGGTTTTGTCAAAACCATAGTGAGAAAGAGCTCTGTGGGCCAGGTGTAGAATATCGGGCCGGAGGCTGGTGGGAACTACTAGTTGTTCGACATTTGCCCAATCGTCGTCCTCCTTCAGCTTACTGGGTCTGTACCTGCGGTAGAGCAACTGATTCTCTAGGAAGAACCCTGGGATACTGTCAGGTTGAGTCTCAGCCTGGAAGAATAATGGTGTTAATGAGTGATCTTCCCTCTGTAACTTACGGAACTCCAAACTGGTAAGATTTGGTGGTAGATTCTGAGGGTCTTGAGGGACAGCGGTTGCATGAGAGTCAGCTGGTTGCGGGCGTGCCGCTTGTGCACGGGTGGTCACCAAAACCGGAGGAGAAACTTCATAACTTTCTTGGACCTCTGCTGAAACATACTCAAAGATGGGATTGTCCACTACAGAGTTACACACCTGGGGTTTGTCCATGATGATCTGGTTGGACGGTTGCAGATCTTCTGCCAAGTCGTTGCCCAGGAGAAGTTGCACTCCAGGCATAGGAAAAGGCTTCTCCTTGATGGCGACTTGGACTTCACCGGTCACAAAAGGACAATCCAGGTGGACTCTGGCGAGTGGATACGGAGTGGTAGCAGTGAGGTCAGTGATAAGGATGGTTTCCCCGGTGTAGGTGATGTTAGGCACAGCTGATTTCAATATTATGGACTGAAGAGCCGCTGTGTCCCTCAAGATCTTCAATTTGAAACGTCCCTCCGAATCTGTACCGTTGGTAGAGACAGTTCCAGGATACAGGTGTTTGCTGGAGAGAGAAAGATCATTAATAGGAACACCAACATTCATCACAGGCTTACCGGACTTAGGAGGAGTCGGTTTGGGTTTAGTTGTTTCATTGCCTTTGTATTGAGCTTTCCCACATTTATCTATGGTATGTCCATAGAGTTTGCAATACTTACAATACAATTGAGAGCTTGCTTGATCTGCACCTACTTTATCATAACTATACCAAGACTTCTTACTGGGAGGTGGTGATGGCGTAAGCCGGTGGATGAGGCTGCAGGTGTCAGCTGATTTCGCACATTTGATGTAGTCGGTTTCTTCTTTATCTGCTAAATATAAACGGACGGAAGGGGGGAACACGTCTCAAGAATTCCTCAACTAGCATGAGGTTGATGAGCTCTGAAAATGTAGAGACATGTGCTGCTTCCAGCCATTTCATGAAATATCTTTTCTTGGTATTGGCAAATTCTAGAAAGGTGGTGGTATTTGCCTTTAGATGATCACGAAATTTTCGTCTGTAGCTTTCGGTGGAGAGAAGGTAGGCGTCCAACACTGCTTCCTTCAGGGTCTGGTAGTCATTCTCAGACGCTAAGGTACTGAGAGTAACTGCAGCTCTACCTGTGAGATGCACTCTGAGAAGGGTAGACCATTGATCTGCAGGCCAGCTAAGTTTATTAGCTAGGGTCTTAAGAGTGGTAAAAAAGACATCAATCTGTCTCAACGAATGGTGGCATTAACTTACTTGCATGGGAGACATTGAAACTTACGGGAAGACTAGCGGTAGCTTGTTGGCGCTGAGTGTGGTGTGTAGTTTCCAACGTTAGTTCTCGTTGATGACATGTTATAGCCATCTCAGCTTGCTGTTTGTCATGCTCGCGTTGTATCTCCAGGTGACGTTGTTTTGCTTCAAGCGTTACTCGCTCACACTCATGGAGTAGTGCAGTCTCACGTTCCTGTTCTTCTTTCCTGATTGCAGCTTCTCTTTCCCTCAGTTCTAGAGCTTCTTTTTGTTGTTGGAGGGCTTCTTTCACCAGGGCAGCCTCTCTTTCTTGCTCTTCTTTCCTTATTGCAGCTTCTTCTTTCCTGATTTGTAGAGCTTCTTGCTGTTGCTCCCGCTCGAGTTTTGCAAGTTCGAGCTTGAGTTTCATAGCTGCCAGATCATGTCTATCTGCAATAGAATAAGTTTCGTGAGTTTCAGAGTCAATCTTCCCTTCAAATAAGAGGTGATCCATTATTAAGTTATGCAATTCATTTTTGTTGGCTCCATGGGGAACATTTAGTTAATACTCATGTGCAAGAGTTTGTAATTCGATCCTCTTAGCACGACTTAAGGTTCCTATTTCACCTGCTGGATCGTTTCGAAAAGCTGGGAGACGAAACATGGTGAAAAATAGCAAATAAATGTACAACGAATACTTGTGATATGGTAAGTGTCAGTAACAGGATAACGTGGCAATTGGTAACTATCCTGTGGAATTTAATATTTAACAAATAATGTTAATTTCAGAATGGTAAATGATTAGTTAATCAAAGCGCAGGAAATCTTGTACCCGGTACTCAATGTAAGAGAAAAAGGGCAAGAAAATCCTACTATATAAATGAAACTGATAGTTTCTAAAACAAATGAAACATTTAATTGTTCCAAAAGTGAATAAGGTAGTCCAAGAATGTAGGCATACCTTACCGAGTCTCTATAGGACAGAAGCAAGGGTTTCCCCACTAAATGAAATATGATACTTACAGAATTTGCGAACTTTGTGCTCTGAAAAAAGAAAGCTAATTCCCTACCTAAGTAAATATCATCATCTCTGACCGACGTGTAGGGGTGCGAATGTCAACTGGTGACGAGAACTCCTGCTGAGGTCCCAACTTAGCAACGTAGTCTGCGCTAGAGGAACTATGGCCCTCTTTATCCTCCTTCGGTCGGATTGCAGAAGATAGGGTGCTTTGACCCGAAGACAAACCAAAGTACCAGGGTACCCAAAATGATGATCTGTCTGAGATTGAGAAATATCCTAGGGACAAAAGGTGGAAGACACGAGTAATAACACGGAGGGAGGGATGACCAATTAAGAGAATGACTGCAGCCTACAGTCACCACGTAATCCAAAGTTATCCAACACTCACTATATGCTACTCTTGGAATGCACAATACACACAGCACCATATAAATATTAAAAGTAATGAAAATATTGAAAAGCAACTGTAACAAAGCCAAGTACGCTTACCACAAATTGCCGTTCTGGTACTAGTACCTGAGTGAAGCTCACGGACAGGCCCCCATTAAATGTAACGGAAAGTGTTGGAGTGTAGATGTTCGGCAGTCCTCCAATGGCACGTGTCAACGCCTAGTCACATTTACAAAAAAGAAATAGACCGCTTGCCAGTTTTCTGTCTGTCTGTGGTAAAGTAAGGGAAGACACGCAAAACACAAAGTATGAACAATGAAACTTTAATTAATAAACAAATCATAAACAAAGACAATCCCTTGGCAATGTACAGTGCAAAAAAACAAGTCAAAAACAATATAACGTATATGAATAATAGGGATGAAGTTATTCAACAATAATAAGAAAGTTAAAGGTGAAAAATAATCAGGTGCTGAGAATATTAGCGCTAGCTGCGAAACATCTAGCAGATACACATATATCAGTTAGTTGTTCACTGCTTGAGAGCACAAGGATATTCTGACTTCAATGGCAGGACCAAGCCCAGACATCGAGTCAGGTAGAGGGTGCTGAGGTGCAGTGTGCAGGTTTGCAGTCGGCGAGTCACCAATCAGGAGCAGGCAGGCTGGGAAGGGTAGTTGGCTGGTTGATGACAAGCCGGCGTGGAGTAGGGGGGTGAGTTTTGGGTACGTTTTGCTTCCTGGTCAAAACGTTTTGTGATACTGGGAGACGTATCTTGAAGGTAGCATCTTATTCTTGAATAAAATATGTAACTTCATGTAGAGAAGAGCAGGCTCAATCTTTCTTGACAGAGATTATCGTCACAATATATATATATATATATATATATATATATATATATATATATATATATATATATATATATATATATATATATATATATATATATATATATACA
Source organism: Procambarus clarkii (assembly GCF_040958095.1). Taxonomy (NCBI): domain Eukaryota; kingdom Metazoa; phylum Arthropoda; class Malacostraca; order Decapoda; family Cambaridae; genus Procambarus; species Procambarus clarkii. The sequence continues at coordinate 38,147,679 of NC_091158.1, forward strand.
TATATATATATATATATATATATATATATATATATATATATATATATATATATATATATATATATATATACATATATATATTATTAAATATGACCGAAAAAGTAAGATTAATAATTGTAACACGAATTTTCTCAATCTTTCGTACATTTCTTTTCACTGTTGGAGGTAAATCAAAAATCAATTCTCCAAAATTCATTTTTATTTCTAGTCTGACGCGACACAAGCACGTTTCATAAAACTTATTACATTTTCAAAGACTTTAGTTTACAAATACACAACTGAATAGAACTTACGCATCTCCGATTTTATATCTACATTTTAGTGAGGTGGATGGGGTGAGGTGGCATTAATTGGGTATTAATTTCATCAACACAAGACAGAACAAGAGGTGGCATTAATAGGGTATTAATTTCATCAACACAAGACAAAACAAGAGGTGGCATTAATAGGGTATTAATTTCATCAACACAAGACAGAACACGAAACAATGGGTATTGAATAGAAGTGTTTGTAGAAAGCCTATTGGTCCATATTTCTTGATGCTTCTATATTGGAGCGGAGTCTTGAGGTGGGTAGAATATAGTTGTGCATTAATTGGCTGTTGATTGCTGGTGTTGACTTCTTGATGTGTAGTGCCTCGCAAACGTCAAGCCGCCTGCTATCGCTGAATCTATCGATGATTTCTGTGTTGTTTACTAGGATTTCTCTGGCGATGGTTTGGTTGTGGGAAGAGATTATATGTTCCTTAATGGAGCCCTGTTGCTTATGCATCGTTAAACGCCTAGAAAGAGATGTTGTTGTCTTGCCTATATACTGGTTTTTTTGGAGCTTACAGTCCCCAAGAGGGCATTTGAAGGCATAGACGACGTTAGTCTCTTTTAAAGCGTTCTGTTTTGTGTCTGGAGAGTTTCTCATGAGTAGGCTGGCCGTTTTTCTAGTTTTATAGTAAATCGTCAGTTGTATCCTCTGATTTTTGTCTGTAGGGATAACGTTTCTATTAACAATATCTTTCAGGTCCCTTTCCTCCGTTTTATGAGCTGTGGAAAAGAAGTTCCTGTAAAATAGTCTAATAGGGGGTATAGGTGTTGTGTTTGTTGTCTCTTCAGAGGTTGCATGGCGTTTCACTTTCCTTCTTATGATGTCTTCGACGAAACCATTGGAGAAGCCGTTGTTGACTAGGACCTGCCTTACCCTACAGAGTTCTTCGTCGACTTGCTTCCATTCTGAGCTGTGGCTGAGAGCACGGTCGACATATGCGTTAACAACACTCCTCTTGTACCTGTCTGGGCAGTCGCTGTTGGCATTTAGGCACATTCCTATGTTCGTTTCCTTAGTGTAGACTGCAGTGTGGAAACCTCCGCTCTTTTCCATGACTGTTACATCTAGAAAGGGCAGCTTCCCATCCTTTTCCATCTCGTAAGTGAAACGCAGCACGGAACTCTGCTCAAATGCCTCCTTCAGCTCCTGCAGATGTCTGACATCAGGTACCTGTGTAAAAATATCGTCAACATACTTGCAGTATATGGCCGGTTTCAAGTTCATGTCGACTAAGACTTTTCGCTCGATGGTACCCATGTAGAAGTTTGCAAACAGGACACCTAGGGGAGAACCCATGGCGACCCCATCTACTTGCTTATACATGTGCCCATCCGGGCTCAAGAAGGGTGCCTCTTTAGTACAAGCTTGGAGTAGTTTCCTCAGAATATTTTCTGGTATGTCAAGAGGAGTACAGGCTGGATCCTGTACTCGTCCAACACGTCCAACCACCTTGACGTGTCGTGTCAGACTGCTTCCCTCACGGAGGATTGGTTCATCCGCTACGTCATCACTGTGGAGCTATCAGCCGTCGCATACGTCGCTGCCTAGACTCCACTCTTGCACAACACCTGTTCCTGGAGCACTTGTTGCTCAATATCTCGTCAATTCCTTCTTCGGTTCAACACATGAACGAAGGAAGACCCCACAGGTGTTGGCAGACCACGGGTGATGCGTAAGTCCTCCGGAGACGGGGTAAACTGTCCAACTGACAGGACCCCCCCAGCGCACGTCCGACCTCCTTGACGTGCTGTCTTAGACTGATGGCGCCAGCGCAGCGCGATGACCGGACCCCCCTTCCTTCGTGACGTCATATTCGCCACGGGAGGTTTTCATTGGCTCCCTGTGCCACGTCGCTGTCGGCGACCAATCTGGTGTCACTGACGTCACACAGTTTTGGCGGGAAAACAGAAGAGCCAGCGCCATATTGGCTTCCTAAAGGGCCTACACCACAGCCCAAAATACTCTTCTTTTATAAATTTCTCGGCACTCCGAGAACACTACTTTCTCCTACCAAACTGATGCCTGCGACGTAGAGAACGCTCGGGTAAAGTGGACATGACTCTTACTGCAGGCGTGGGAGAAATATAAGGGGGGGGGGAACACCGTCACAATATATATATATATATATATATATATATATATATATATATATATATATATATATATATATATATATATATATATATTATTAAATATGACCGAAAAAGTAAGATTAATAATTCTAACACGAATTTTCTCAATCTTTCGTACATTACGCTTCACTGTTGGAGGTAAATCAAAAATCACTTCTCCAAAATTCATTTTTATTTCTAGTCTGACGCGACACGGGCGCGTTTCGTAAAACTTATTACATTTTCAAAGACTTCACAAATACACAACTGATTAGAACTTACGTATCTCTGCTATTATATCTACATTTGAGTGAGGTGGGAGGGATGATGTGGCATATAGTGACGTGGCATTAACACAAGACAGAACATGAGGGGATATTAATAGGGTATTAAAAGTATCAACACAAGACAGAACAGAAACAATGGGTATTGAATAGAAGTGTTTGTAGAAAGCCTATTGGTCCATATTTCTTGATGCTTCTATATTGGAGCGGAGTCTTGAGGTGGGTAGAATATAGTTGTGCAATAATTGGCTGGTGATTGCTGGTGTTGACTTCTTGATGTGTAGTGCCTCGCAAACGTCAAGCCGCCTGCTATCGCTGTATCTATCGATGATTTCTGTGTTGTTTACTAGGATTTCTCTGGCGATGGTTTGGTTATGGGAAGAGATTATATGTTCCTTAATGGAGCCCTGTTGCTTATGCATCGTTAAACGCCTGGAAAGAGATGTTGTTGTCTTGCCTATATACTGGGTTTTTTGGAGCTTACAGTCCCCAAGTGGGCATTTGAAGGCATAGACGACGTTAGTCTCTTTTAAAGCGTTCTGTTTTGTGTCTGGAGAGTTTCTCATGAGTAGGCTGGCCGTTTTTCTGGTTTTATAGTAAATCGTCAGTTGTATCCTCTGATTTTTGTCTGTAGGGATAACGTTTCTATTAACAATATCTTTCAGGACCCTTTCCTCCGTTTTATGAGCTGTGGAAAAGAAGTTCCTGTAAAATAGTCTAATAGGGGGTATAGGTGTTGTGTTAGTTATACCCCCTATTAGACTATTTTACAGGAACTTCTTTTCCACAGCTCATAAAACGGAGGAAAGGGTCCTGAAAGATATTGTTAATAGAAACGTTATCCCTACAGACAAAAATCAGAGGATACAACTGACGATTTACTATAAAACCAGAAAAACGGCCAGCCTACTCATGAGAAACTCTCCAGACACAAAACAGAACGCTTTAAAAGAGACTAACGTCGTCTATGCCTTCAAATGCCCACTTGGGGACTGTAAGCTCCAAAAAACCCAGTATATAGGCAAGACAACAACATCTCTTTCCAGGCGTTTAACGATGCATAAGCAACAGGGCTCCATTAAGGAACATATAATCTCTTCCCATAACCAAACCATCGCCAGAGAAATCCTAGTAAACAACACAGAAATCATCGATAGATACAGCGATAGCAGGCGGCTTGACGTTTGCGAGGCACTACACATCAAGAAGTCAACACCAGCAATCAACAGCCAATTATTGCACAACTATATTCTACCCACCTCAAGACTCCGCTCCAATATAGAAGCATCAAGAAATATGGACCAATAGGCTTTCTACAAACACTTCTATTCAATACCCATTGTTTCTGTTCTGTCTTGTGTTGATACTTTTAATACCCTATTAATATCCCCTCATGTTCTGTCTTGTGTTAATGCCACGTCACTATATGCCACATCATCCCTCCCACCTCACTCAAATGTAGATATAATAGCAGAGATACGTAAGTTCTAATCAGTTGTGTATTTGTGAAGTCTTTGAAAATGTAATAAGTTTTACGAAACGCGCCCGTGTCGCGTCAGACTAGAAATAAAAATGAATTTTGGAGAAGTGATTTTTGATTTACCTCCAACAGTGAAGCGTAATGTACGAAAGATTGAGAAAATTCGTGTTAGAATTATTAATCTTACTTTTTCGGTCATATTTAATAATATATGTCTACAGGAAAGACTGCTACCAAAATATACTAATATATATATATATATATATATATATATATATATATATATATATATATATATATATATATATATATATATATATATATATATATATATATATATATATATATATATATATATATCACTAAGAACTCTTTGACCCGGCAAGGATTCGAACCCATGCCGTCCAGGATCACCCCTAAACGTACACAATACCAAGAGTTCTTAGTGATATATGGCTTGCGCGTTCATGCAGCTTTCACACACATATATATATATATATATATATATATATATATATATATATATATATATATATATATATATATATATATATATATATATAAATAAATATATATATATATATATATATATATATATATATATATATATATATATATATATATATTGTTGAATATGACCAAAAGGGTAAGATTAATGATTGTAACAAGAATCTTCACAATATTTCTTACGTTTTTCTTTACTGTCGCGGGTAATTGAAAAATTAACTCTCCAAAGTTCATTTTCTCCTTCTTTTATTTATGGTCTGATGCCTAAAAGCGTTTCACAAGGACATCTCACAGATTATAGCACGAAGATGTTGAACTTGATGTAAAAATCCTTGTTTCCTCATGCAGAATCACTGGAAAAGCAGATTGCTTGTACTTTACATTCCCGAACACTACATTGTTCATGGGGGGAGGGGCTACTAGATATTCTAACCTTTTTGTGACATTAGTATTGGCTTCCGCAAAGTCGCCAGACTGCTTGTCAATACTTAAATTCTGTATTTCCTGCCGGAGGTACGATGCTCGGGTATTTCCATACCTAGGACCCCCACCCTTTCCTTAGGAACGAGTAGTGCACTTTCGTCTTTTCGAGGCCACAGGAGTTCACTTCATAAGTGCTATAACCCTAACTGGCACCAGGGATAAAATCCCTGTTAAGGCCTGTGTTTGCCTTTATACATTTATCCAGGTTTTCCACAGGTTTTTCTGCACGCAGATCTTGTCCTAATTTGATGATATCTGACTACGGGTCCAATTTGGTGGCTTATGAAACATGCCTGAGTGAGATCTGGTACCACCCAGTTATTCGCACTACCCTGAATGAACAGCAGTGCTACTGGAAATTTGTACCACCCAGAACAACGTAGCATAGAGTGTTGAATGAGAGAATTGTTGGGACAGTGAAATGCTGTATAAGGAAAACCTTGCAATGCTAAAAAACTAGAACTCTACACCGTTGTCACGTTAATTGAATTCAGAGGCAATAACCGACCGCTGACTTACCTTTCTGATGACATCTCACAACTTGAGTCACTTAGTCCATCTCATTTGATGTATGGAGAACTTCTCAACCTTTTTGCGACCCTCACTGATGAGGACCCAAAAGATCCTTCTTACATTGGGGAGAGCGACTTTGTTCAGCGTCATAAAGATCTGTTGCGAATAATCAGTCGGTGGAATGAAGTTTGGGATCTGGAGTATTTACCTGCTCTGCATGATTATTACTATGGGACTACTAACCCCTGTAACATAATACAGTTACAACCTGTCGATGTTGTTCTGGTGGACTGCGAAAGCACATGCTCAGAGTGGCCTATAGACCGTATTGTCTCTGTTCACCCAGATAGCCAAGGAATCTTGAAGATAGTAAAAGTGAAGTACAAAGTCACCACTAGCTTCATGTCAGTAGAAAAGTTAGCACTATTGGAGTTGGCTGGAGAAGAAGTAATGAAGAGACCTACACAACTCTCAACTATAATAAAGGACATCCATCCTGTATGTAATGCCACACACAAGTGCACATTAAAATTAAAACAATAATTTAATATTTCTGATGAAGAGTAATAGTGTTCAGCGAGTCCTAAATAGTGGAATCCTACATGTATTCTCCCTCCCAGAATTACGTGGTAATTTCCCCTTCCTAGATTATTAAAATTTATTTAATTATTATTTAATTACATATAATCCAGGAAAATATATTTTCTGCTTCATAAAATTATTAAAATAAATTTGAAGTTAAATTTCTCCTAAATAGGAGGATGTAATTAATTTTTTTATTCATTATGAAAGCATATGAACTGTGATATCACCAAAATTATATGTAATAACCCGAATATGGGTCTATTTACAAATATTATTCATACAATCTGAGAAGTGATTGATGCTTATTTTCATTACATATATTTAACTAAAATATATAGCAATAAATACAAAATCAATATCACTCCTTCCCTAAAAGTATAAATTATCTCTCAAACAAAACGAGTGAGGGAGGATTGAGAGAGCAGCCATATTATTTGCCAAGACGAGTCACACGCTGTGTTTGTTTCCTGAGTTCTTGTGAAATCGTGTGATATTTTAAAGTTATACTTCACAGCGACATCGTCAATTATCGGGAAGTATCTCGTTTCCGGTTCTAGCACAAAGATTAGAGTGGCCATTCATCATCTTTAAAGTGTAGTTCATGGTTAGACGTATGACCGGCAGCCGACCACAATGGGTAAGACTTTTCCACAAATAAATTGTGGTATTTAACTGAATTTATATGTCTGTAAATGTTGCATGCATTTTTTACAATGTAACATTCTGGCAGACTGAGGATGGAACTGCGTTTAAACATTGAGTTAAGGGTTTCTAAACTTAGACATATTGCGGCATGGAAGTGACGCCACAAGCCACATAGTCTATGTGGAAGTAACCAGCCTGTGGGACTCATACGTGTTCAGACTGGACCAACAGCTTCTGAGCCAGAAAAGCTGTTGCTCCATATAATTACTAAATCAATTCACTTATACAATTTAAATAACCTGAATTATTTACATAGTTTAACTAACTGATTTAATTTAGTTTAGTTGAATTTAAATATAAAACACCCATAGTCAGTGTGGATCTATATGTGTGAAATTTAAAAAATACAGTCCACTAAGATTTCACTAAGCTTTTATGAAATAAATATTTAATTAATTTAATTTTACAATTTAAGATGTTGAATTAAATTAAATTAATAAAATAATAAAACTTCCCCACAGGAGTGTAATTTGGTGCTAGTTGGCAATTGATGTGTTGCTTGGTTTGCTTTATGTATAATGCCTCGCCGTTGTCCAGTCTGTTGTTGCTGACGATTATGTTGGTGTTGTTTGTGAGTATATCTCTGGTGATGGTCTGGTTATGTTTAGTGAGTATATCTCTGGTGATGGTCTGGTTATGTTTAGTGAGTATATCTCTGGTGATGGTCTGGTTATGTTTAGTGAGTATATCTCTGGTGATGGTCTGGTTATGTTTAGTGAGTATATCTCTGGTGATGGTCTGGTTATGTTTAGTGAGTATATGTTCTTCAGTAGGTCCTTGCTGCTTGTACAGTGTTAGGCGTTTTAAAAGGGATGTTGTTGCTTTCCCAATATATTGAATTCGTTGGAGCTGACAGTCCCAAAGTGGTCATGTGAAGGCATAAAATATTGGTCTCTTTCAAGGAGTTTTGTTTGGTATCAGGAGAGCTCCTCATGAGCAAGTTGGCAGTCTCCTTGCTCTTATGATATATCAATTTAATTAGTTCAATCTTCTAATATTTGGGACTTGCCAAAATATTGAGCATTACACAGCTAACAGTCACAAATGGGGCTGGTAAAGAAATAGACGACTTTGTTTTTTTTTTAACGACTCTTTCAAGTCGTTCCATTTGTGATAGGATTTTTTTTCATTAGAATAAATAATTTTTTTCCGTTTTAGATTCTATTTATTTTTTCTCGAGCACTCACAAACAATTCAGTTCCCCAATACCATAACAAGTATCGTTACTAAGGTTATTATTATTACAATAATTGTTAAATTAATCATAGCACGTTAAAAAGAACTGGTGAATAGCCTCACAGAAATGCAAAATTTGTTTCCACTAACAGTTACTTTCATGCTATTGTTTCTCTTCCGGCAGGAAATACAGCTCTTCACGTGGCAGTGGAAGTTGGCAGAGTAGAGGCTGTGTACGGCCTGCTGAAGTTTTGCTCGAATCTCTCCCTCAGTAACTCCCAAAGTTTGTGCCAAACTACATTTTGTAGAGTATCTATGAATGCACAGTTTTGTCATTGTATGTTTCCTATTAGGTTTTATATTTTATACACCCGAAGAGATCCAACGATTTTTTGTTACCTTGTTGTGCCTGAACATCCAGAAGTTTCGTAAAGTTACATGAGTGTCATACATAAGTGTGATAGGCCTAGCTTTATTTGGTAAGTAGAATGATTTTGAAAATGTCTCGGTTGAAACAACTGCAGGTCTTCATTAGTTTTAGCAGCATCAACTCCTCACTACAGCTGAAATTTGTATATTTGATTTTTCATTGGAGGGTATGAGGTATCTGGGGTGTGTCAGGGTTAGTGTTCTCTCAGCTACTGCTACTGACATACACATACAACCATACGTGATGGCATCGGCAGTGACGGGAGACATGTTGGTCAACATGTCCACTGAAGCAGAATACAACCCTATTTACAAACCAGTATTCCCCTGTAATGTAGTGAAGGGCCAAGAAAAGAGATGATGGTGTACAGAAGGGGAATGATTTTCCTTGTGTGTAAAGGGGCGGATATTTAATCAATATAATAAGAAAAAAAAAAAATTACACAGTGTAAGTCCACAGCAAAATGATATTGCTCTGCACACAGAGTGGGAACTCAGCGGGGACATGACCCCCACTACACAGAATGTTACTCAAAATGAGGTACCCTGGCAGACCTAGCACTCAGACCAGCCATACTTAATGCCAACAAATTATCTAGCTGGGATAGCCACATCGTACAGAAAGATGCAACAGCTTTGCTGGAGGCAACACTAACTCCCTGTGATCATGCTCACCTCACATCTGTGCAGGCTCCCCATGCAGGGGACGTTATTTTGGCAGTCCCTATGACTGTGAAGGGCACACGTTTTGATCCTCAGCAACTCTGTATTGCAGACGCCCTCCGCTTTTCTACCCCAAACCACATTGTATGTAGATGTATTTGCAGTGAGGCAGATGCAGACGAATATGGATCACACAGCCTGCGCTGCAGAAAATAAGTGGATTTGGCACTCAAGACCCGATTCAGTCAACGACATCATTAACAGGAGCCTTACATCATTGCCAGTGTCCAGCAGAGAGCACAGTAACCTAATGAACTTTAACTTTGCTGCTCTTTCTGATCGACCTGATGTAATCACACTACATCTATGGAGAAATGACTGATGAATGGTGTGAGTACATTCATATCCACTTTGGCAGCCACGTAATCCCCCTCTTTGTTGGTTAAGCAGGAGCTGCGGCAATACACAGTCACAAATCAATCAAGTACACAGAAATAGATCACCTTTACAATTTTGTTCTGAATGGTTCTGAGACACGAGGTCCATAGGGAGAATGTGCAAGGTTTCTCAAGGATTTTGGTCCCAGGCTCGCCGAAACAACAAGTGACCTTAGAGTGGCGAGCTTTCTTCTACGTCGCCTCAGTGTGGAACCTTCTGTAACTGACGCCTGCAATAACTGACTCGGCCACGGTGGAACAAACGTTGACCAGCCCAGAAATCTTCTGAGCTCCCTGAAAGGCTCTGGAGGCCCCAAATTGGGACCCATCCAGGATTTTAGAGTTAACTCGACCACACTCGAGCCTTCAGTAATTGCGTTCTCACTCATACGCCTCAGTAATGAACGGCATTACTGTAGGTGTTCAAAGGAAGCTTCTTTCATCATTCAGCAAAGTAACATGTATCTACAGATAGACGGAGTAGCAATGGACTCCCCTCTTATAGTGCTATTTGCAATATTTTACATTATTACAATCGAGGAAAGAGTCTTCAGTAATAGGCTAATGCCAAGTGAATACTGCCGTTATGTCGATGACATATTCGTAATAGTAAAAGACCTAGAAGAATTAATTGATATGAAAAGCAATCTAGAAAGAGGGGTCAGGATTACGATTCACCCATGAAAATAGTGAAAATAACATTCTGTCTTTCCTGGATATATTAATAATAAACATAGGAGCATTTCTGAGCACTGGTGTCTATACCAAGCATACAAACATAGGATTATGTTAAACAGTAGGAGTGAGTGACCCAAAAGATTCAAAGCCAGTGTTCTCAACGCTTATATCCGTCGAGCCCTTACTCACTGCTCTGAATGGAGTAACGTGAGTAAGAATTTTGAAAGGATAACACAGGTGTTGGTGAACAATGGATATAGCAGCTATAAGATAAACACTAATATATAAGAAGACACTTGAACAGGTGGTATAATCATAAACAAAGAACAGAAACCACAACACCTCTAATAAAATTAAATTACAAATCCACCACGCAAAGTAAACATAAAGAAATAAGAAATAATCGACAAAGGAGTAAAACTCCTAACCAAAACTTAGACACAATCATATACTATAAAACAAAGAAGATCATTAACCCCATTACAAACTGCCCGAATCCGACTGAGAACCCTTTACAGAAGTCGAACGTGGTATATATGTACACCTGCCCCCACGAAGGATGAAGCCTTCAATCTAAGTACATAGGTATGCGTCAACCAAGCTGACAAGGCGTTTGACCCATCAACTTCAATCAGGTGCCCCTTAAAATCACATGAGACACAAACCCATGACATCACACTAACAAGAGAAATACTGAATAAATATACTTACATATTACATAAAACCCTATGTGTAAGATTATAAATTCTAGAAGCCATTCACATAAAACGTTGAACATCCCACCATAAATACTCAAATAATGGAGCTATTCACTCAACCCACCATGAGAGTGAGAACAAGACCGGAACGTGAAGATGCCAACGTTGATGACAATGCCCAAAAGGCTTCTCCCACGACACCTAACTAGTCTTTGTATGTGCTTCTAACCTTTACTTCTTACTACTCACCTAATTGTATGTATACGTTATTGACCTATGCTTCTTACCTTTTACACCTCACCAATATGTATGTACCTGACCTCGCAATGGTATAAATCCAATACGCCAATCAAACAGTCCAGTCCACAGTTACAGCCCCGCTCCTGTGCCAGGTATATGCCTAAAGGAGGCCATAAACTATTTTATTGAGAATAATTTACATGATGTCATCATTCATACCGACTCTAAATCTTCGCTCCAGGCATTGTTATCCAGCCAGCACAGAGATAATATACAACTTATCACAGAAAACCTACATCTTGGAAATGAAGTACACAATCTAGGGCTGTCAGTTACCCTAAATTGGATATCAAGTTACATTGGCATAGATGGTAATGCAAAGGCAGACTCACTAGCAAAAACACTCACTGCTCTACTTGTTGTACAGGTTAAAATCCCTCCAAGTTTTTCACAGATTAAGGAGTAAATCAATAAGTAAACACTCCCAACTATCAAAATTTCCCAACATACCCAAAGTAGCTGAAGGAAAATCCACTGCGATGTGGTTAGAACAAACCACTGTGTACTAGTCTTTCAAGCTTGGTAAAAACATATCCAGAGACATTGCAGTAGCCATACACAGACTCAGAGTTGGTTACAAGAGCTGTTGGGTGGTAATAAACTCAATAGTTAAAGAGTATCATATCTGCTGAACAGATGCAGAGGCACCACTATTAAATTACTTACTGGAATGTGACGCAACTGAAGACCTGCGCATCAAATTCATCATTAATCCAATGACAGCAGATGCATTAGATGCAAATTCCACAGTGACTACAATGATTAGAAAAGCAGCTGAAAAATGTAACACACTAGTGAACACTACGCATCTATATACACCACCAAGATAATGTTATTAAAATAAGACTAAAACCAGTTCGCTAAAACAGAAGCTAAAAATAAAGGGGAAAAAGGAGAAATCCCCACCTTCATTTAAAACTTTTACTCAAATATCTCAGTAACAAGGTTATCGCGAACAACTGTACTCAATTATGGGCTCACTATAGCCCCGTGCTGCATGAACATTTTGTTCTGAGTAGCTAAATCTAAAACAACAACAACAACAACCAAACAGTCTGGCGAATATATTCTGAAGTCCAAAGATAAGACAGCTGTAACAATTCTTAAGAATTACAGGAAATGCGACAAAATCAAGGCAGAGGACAAAATAAGGAAAATCATAGTCCTCCAGTCTCATGCACATGGTCTTATCTCATTTCGAAAAGCTGAATTATGTGGTGTCAGCAGAAAGATGCCAGGAAAAATCCACAAAGCACAAAACCCCACAAGTCCTTCTCACAGTAAATAGACGGATTCCCAAAAAACTTGATCATGGCATTTGGGGCGTGTTCCATCATAAGCCCTACACCACACTGCCCCTCAGATGCTTCAACGTCAGAGATTTGGACATAACAGGGACGGTAGCCAACGCCCAGTGAGGTGTGGAGTCTGCAGCCTGCCCCACGACACGAAAATATTCTTTGATAAACACAATGCTAACCAGCCCATTCAAGCTAAGTGTCCAAATTGCTCCAAAGCACACCACCCTTGGAACTTGAGATGCCCCCAAAAGACTTAAAATGATCCTGAAGAACCCTTACGCCTACAGCAGAGCAGCAGTCCCATCCCAAATATATACCGGTTCCCCTGCCCACAAAAACAGCATAGAGCTTACCAAGACCAAACCAGATGGAGAGGGCACATGACCCTCCACCATGGTCTATGGTAGTCTCTACGTGGATATAAACACAAGCCCACCACAGTGATGGTCAGCTGGGTACTGACCATTGCCTGGTGAGCGCCTCATAACTGTCTCAATCAACCATTGATCAATTTATAATATTAATTTAATTCAGAAGTAAGATCAGAGATAAAGTTATTTAAAACATTAATATCTGATTCTCTATTTTTCTTGTTGTATTTTATGAAGATGAACACACCATAGTCATCTACCAAGGCATGTCTGTATAATCCAGCGTCCTAACTCATCATGGCAACTCTGTAGGCTTAATGTGTATAGGCACTAGCAGTCACACAGGTCCCACTAAACTCCCTCCCCATCCTCCCTTTCCCACCCCCTCTTCCATCCTCCCCTCTTTCCCCTCCTCCTCATTCCCCTTCTTTTACACCTCCTCTTCTCTTCCCTGTCCTACTCATTCCCCTTCTTTTACCCCTCCCCCTCCTTTTCCCCTTCCTCCTCATCCCCCCTCCTCATCCCCCTTCTCTTACCCCTACCCCCTTTCCCTTTCTCTTACCACCTCCCTTCTTCACCTTCCTCTTCCCCTTCTTCCTCATCCCCACTTTTCTTACCCCTCCCCTCTCCCCCTCCTCTTTCCCTTCCTCTTCATCCCCCTTCTCTTTCCCCTCCTCTTCCTCCTCATCCCCTTTTCTTACCCCTCCCCCTTCTCTTACCCCTCCTTTCTCCCACCTCCTCTTCCCCTTCCTCCTCATCCCCTTCTCTTACCCCTCCTCTCCCGCCTCCTCTTCCCCTTCCTCCTCATCCCCTTCTCTTACCCCTCCTCCGCATCGGCCCAACTGTGGTGCTCGCCATCCTTGGGTGAGTCTGTACTGGTAACATGTCTTGACACGAAGCTTGGACCTCTGCCCTGGTCACGACGCAGGGGGCCTCCGCCCCTCAGTTATCCACACTGCACTTCCTCGAGAGAAGGTGTATCACTCCTCCCTTCAGCATGTTCTCTTATCTGCTTATTTTTAACAGCTTATTTTTACTCACTGTCTACAAAAAAATATGAATCCTACTTGCATAAACACTGGCCATGATCGCTGGCCACACGATCAAGCGCAGGCAACCACTATTTCAACGGATAAAGGAGCTTACCACAGAATCTGTAGCTTGGGGAGCGCTCCAAGATGGCGTCCTCTGAGACGTCCAACAAAATCTCCTTAAACAGCTCTTCTGCTCCTGACTTGGGCCCACACACTCGCCTGGCAAGTTCCACATAAAGTTACATACTTATCCTCCTCCACCTGAGGATACAACTATTTAGAGTTCCACACAGACACGACCACCACTCGGCTTAAGGTCGTCTCCAAATCTTCATAAATACTGAGAGGTTACGTGCGTCACGCCCTTGGCAGCTTCCTCAACAGTTATGCACTGTAGCTGGCACTCAAACAATTCATCCAGGGCCGTATTCTTCAATATTCCCAGGATACAGGAACACACGTCTACCTCTGATGACTGTGGCAACTCAAATGGCGTTACTGTGACCGTTAACGTCACATAGCGTCCCAAACTGTCAACATCCTATTTCCAATAACATTGAAAAGATGCTTGTTCTCTGCCTGTATTATTAAATCGCTCACTGACGTATATTGCATACATATCTTCCACTGACCTCTTAATTTCTGGTCCGGAAAGCAGACTAACTCTCATCAGGTAGACTCCTTTCTCCAGGCAAACTGGGGTCATAACATTCCCCTTCCCTTATTTTTTAGAGTTATTCTCAGTGGCTAGGGTCGTGTCAAGGTGTCAGCCACCACTTTATCTCGCTCTTTTACATGTCTCATGATCAGGTTATACTCTTGAAGTAACAGGAACCACTAGTTAACCTCTCATTTGCGTACTTCATCTTACTCAGCAATTCCAGGGGATTATGATCTGTATACACAGTAACTGGGTATCCTTCCCCACTTACGTATTCATCAAAATGCTTGAGTGCCAGGACCAATGCCAATGTCTCCTTCTCTACCATACTGTATGATCTCTGATGCTTTGCAAAATTCATGGAGAAGAAAGACACGGGGTGATATATTTCGTCCTTTTCCTGCGTCAATACATCTCAGGCTCCTACATCACTGGCATTCACAAACAACGCAAACAGTGCTCCATAATCCGTCGACACCTCGACGGATTATGCGCCTCGGTCAATAATCTGTTGGTTTTATCAAACGCCTCTTGGGCTACTCCATTCCATTCCAACGTCTTATTCTTGGACAACAAACTCATCATAGGAGTGGCTATGGTGGAAAAATTCATACAGAAACTCCTGTAGTACCCAATCATTCTAATGTACCTAAACAACTTTTTCTTTCCTTTCGGTACCGGGAAATTATCGATGGCTTCTACCTTTGTCGTCACTGGAGCAACCTCACCTTGCCCTACCACATAACCTAGGTACTCCAGTCGGGCTCTTCCAAACTCACTCTTCACCAAGTTAAGGGGCCCAGTGATGGTGCACCGAAACTTCCTCAAACACAATTCTTTTGTGAGTAGTATTTTCATGGTAAATGCTCCAACTTTTCCTAATAGATTAACATTATTCCATGAACAAAAAAAAAAATAAAAAAAAAATAAAAAAATAAAAATTTGAAATTAGCTTTAAAAATATTAAAATGTCACCAAATGGTATTTTATTCATTGTGGTCTCAGAATGGCATATAAAGTTCAGTTTCCTTGCTGCAAAATATTGTTTGAGAGTATAGTTTACTGTAAACGTTTTTTTCCATATGGCCATCGAAATATGCAGAATTTAGATACAAAAAAGGAATAACTCAAATAGTAATTGATTTATGACTAAACGAAAGCAAGGAAACTTTAGAACTAAACACTTTGCACATATATGTAAAAATGGTGAGAATCGGTCAGAAATTGAATTTTTGAAGCGGTCCCAAAGTTCTTTTTTTTTTTTTTTTTAGAGAGAGGTAATTGAAGTTTTAAGTTATCGACAATGAATATGATAGTTCTAATAAATGAATGTTCTTGTATGTTTTAATTAACATTAAAACATTAATGTTAAAACATTAAACATTTTAATTAACATTATGAATGCCAAAATTGCTTGGCATTCATACTCGAATATGTAAAGCTGTAGGTCCATATGTGTTGAAAGGAAGTCAAGAAAAAATAACCAACCCAAAACAGAAGATATTGGGATAGGTTAGGGATAACAAACATATATATTGCAGTCGATCATTCTAAAGTCGATTGGACAATCGACTTGAGAATGGTCCAGGACAGACCGAAACGTCGTCGTCCCTTCATCTTCTTGTGTGTGGTCTGGTCAACATACTTTAGCCACGTTATTGTGACTCATCGCCTGCAACACCTGGTTCATCACCTGTTGGACACATGATCATCCTCTAAATGACCAAACTTCTCTCTCACCTTGGCCAGGCTGTCTGTGTTTGACACCTTCGCTCCCTCAACCCTCTCTAGCTTACTGATTTCCACCTCCCCTTCGTCTTCTTTTTGCATTCCACACGTAAAGTGTTAGACATCTATTATCTGTTCCTCCTCTGTCGTCCTCATACTTCGGTTCATCATCCTCATACTTCAATCTACCACCATCATTCGTCCGTCATTTGTCATCATACTTCACTCTCTCGTCTTCACCGACGATCCCTTCTTTCATCTCCACATTTATCTGTAACTTTATCTCCTTCGACTTTCATCGAACCTTCGACTTTCATCGAACCTTCGACTTTCTTCTACCTCTCCAGCTTGCGACATTATCATGACCTTCTCCCATTCTGCTCTACTACGAAACTCCAATTCTTTCCCTTCAACTCTTCCACGTTCCCTCAAGGCTTCCTCAAGTACTGTATTACACTCGGCTGTACTCGACCGTACTTGTTGTTCTAGGTCCACTCTGCTCACACTAGTTTTTTCCAGCAGGGTCATCTTCACCTCTGACCTCGTCATGCCCTCATTTTCTCGAGCTGGTCCTTCACTAAACAGCCATGCTATCTCCACGTCGGTCTCTTCCCTCAGTGGAGTCGACACTGTCACCTCACCTCCAGTGTCTCCCTTGTCGGCAACCTCTGACCACGCCACAACACAGGCAGGGTACACAATAACTTGGCTGTTCTCTGACTCATCCTCTAGGATGCTAGCAAGGTATACTCTGTCTGGTGTCCCATCAGTACTGTGGCCCTTCTGGAACCCATATGGCACAACTTTCACTATGAGTTCCGGTAACACCTTCGACCCGAATAAGTCATTAGCCAGGATCACTTTTATCCCTGGAACAGGTATGTCAGGACACATTCCCAACATCTCCGCCGACAAATAATCTGACTTCAGTTTGACAGCTCACATGGGCATGTCTCACTCCGACAATAACCCATGAACCTAAATTTTCAGACAGCCAGCTAAAAGTCGATCATCCCAGATCAGGCTTTTCAGAATCAAGCTCTGATTTGCTCCTGTATCTCTGAGGATACTAACTTCAAATTCTGGTTGGTGTCCTATGCTGACCCAACCTGTACATGTAAACGAACCATACCTCTCGTTCACTTTCTGTGGTCTGTCCTATGTTAAACTCTAACTCTGAGTTGCGAGAGTCCCACATTGTCAGGGGTCACATCTCTCTTACCCTGTCTTCAATCTTTCATCATGTAACCTAGTCCATTACATTTATAGGAAAATAATGCAATACGCTGTTCTTCTCAGTCCAGTAATCCTGGCATTCCTCCAAAGACAACTGGATATATGCCTCTCTGGCAGCACTGGCCAGTCGTAACTGAATCAATTGGGCCCACTCCTCCTGTGGCCACTGTTTGATGCTGATTACCTTCTCAAAGTGCTCAAAGAAGCTCTCGGACTCCTCTGGCACAAACAGTTGAATATCTTTTTCCCTAACTCTATTATCCAGTGTGTGTGACACGTGTGAGGTGCTCTCTGGCAACCCACTCTCAATACTACGCTCTGCCACAACTCTATTGGTTTCACTGCCAATAGTTTTGGCAGTGAAACTCCATTCGTTTTGTTTTCTCTTTTTCTTGCTCCACTTTGATTTTCTCTTTTTCTACCTCTAGTTTAGTTTTCTCTTTTCCTTCTCTACCTCAAGTTTACTTTTCTCTTTTTCAGCTTCATTTTTCATCTGCAGTTCTAGTCTCAGTATCTCTAGTTGGAACTGCCTCCCTTTGTCCTCACGTTGCATCTGGAGTTCTAGCTGAATCCTTTCCAAGCTCCTTTTCTGGCTACTCCTGCTACTGAAGCCACTCCTACTACTCCTATTTGATCCTTGGGATCTCAGTTCATCCTATCCATCATCATCATTTTCATCTTCAGCTCCTTTCTGAGCTCCCTACTCTACCGCTTCACTCCTAGCTCTCAACTGTCTAAGGATCTGATACTTCATTCCTGCCAATGTAGATGACATCACCTTAATGCCACATTTCTCTACAATCTGCCTTAACTGCTCTTTGGTGCTTGGTGTAACCTTCCAAATTCAACCTTCTTCAGGATTGCCTGACTCAACAAATGTTTGCACCTTCTCCATCTTGTCCTGTGGGTTTTTCCAAAAGAGAAAGAGATATTCTTTCTGTGGTCACATGGGCTACCTATTGCTGCTAGGGTGTATCAGTCTACTCTCCTGGACTCAAACTACGGGTGCAACAATTCGCTCCCAGACAGGCCCCCAATTCTGTCGATGGGGATGCTGGGGATTTCTACCATAAAGAGCTGGTTGTTGTGCCAGATTGTTACTTGCATACAGGCGAACAGAGACCCCAACCACTCCCTGATAGAAATACAGTCGAACTCGGCAACTACACTTATGCTACTGTCATTCGACCAGCAATGGACACTAGAGTGCTTGCAATTACCTGGAAGCTCACTCTGTACACTCCTTGATCCTGGCGAGGGGTTCAGCATTACTTTTATTTAGGGGTTCGGCTCCAAAACTGACCTCGTTGTCTTGACTACACACACCCTACCCTCTCTCTCTCTCTCTCTTTCTCTCTCGTTCTGGGAAACCTCTCCAGGACAAGAACAAAGACCAAATGTTAACAAACATTTAATACATAAAAACATACACAACAATCTATATATAAAAATGTAATTGTTCATTTGTTCAAAATCGCTAATCTCCGATAGTTCTTCACCGATTGCTTTGAAATTTACACACAACATTCCGTTCGCATTCGAGTTGGTTTTTATATACATACTATATAGATGTCATGTCTGTGACGAGAAAAAAACATGCTTTTCTGAAAAACTATGTTATCATATGTTTTTCATGTGAGGGAAATCTTTGAAACCTCTTTACCGATTGCTTTTCAATTTTGACACAACGTTCAATTCGAATATGCACATGTTTTTATATATCTACTAAATAGATGCCACAACAGTGAAAGGTAAAAACATTTTTTTTTTTAAACAGCTCCATCTGTTGCACGTAAGAGTAACACATGCTATACTAAATATGTTACAATTATTTTTCAATGATTTCCGATTGCATTGATAAATTTAAATTTCATACATTTCGATTTATTTTCACTTTGATTTATTTATTTTGTGTGACATTGCATTGGAATTGAGCTGTTTTATTTACTGTTCCGTTCATTTTGTGAGTATAAGTATAGATATCACACCTGTGACAGGTAAAACCATGTTTTTTTGGAAAAAAAAAGCCCATCTGTTGCACGTAAGAGCAACACACACTATACTAAATATGTTACGATTACATTTCAATGTTTCCGATTGCATTAATATATTTAATTTTCATAGACTTCGATTTATTTTCATTTTGATTTAATTATTTTGTGTAACATTGCATTGGAATTGAGCTGTGTCGTTTACCATACCGTTCATTTTGTGCATATAGTTTATTTGTTTATTTTTTCATTGTTATTTTATTTTGTTTTTTAACTGTACTTAGCTTGCCTTGCTGCATCCCTTCATGCTTAGGAAGGGATGCTTAGATTGCATTAGTGAAGAGGAAAAGCAGATTGGTATCAAACTCCGCACCTCTAAGACAAAAGTCATGCCCATAAAAATAGTGAAGCCCCAGCAACTAACTCAAAGTGCATGACCAGAAAATTGAATTGGTGGACACTTATCAGTATCTAGGAATAATCCTGGACACACATCAATTTTAATGCTGAGGTCGATTACATGAGAGAGAGAACTGCGGGCAGGACGGCAATCCTCAGGTCCGTAACAAACTACAATTAAAAAGCAATATACTTGATAGAGGAGGCGATCATCCACACTCAAACTACACTTATTCCCCACCATTGGAGGAGCGTACCATCAAAATAGTAATAGAAGGTATTCCGACGGAAAATGCTGCCTATGATCCAACAATCCTGAGGAACATCACAGAAAAGTAATTTAGCACTTTTGTAGTAGCAGGAGCCACCCACATCTTCACAGACGGATCGGGCAATGGACACCTAGCAAACAGGACACCTAGGGGAGAACCCATGGCGACCCCATCTACTTGCTTATACATACTTATACATGTTGAGAGCCTCGTTGGACGTAGAATCACTGTTTACCAACATACCTGTGGATGAAACAATCGGGATGATAGCGGACAGAGTATATCGTGATCCGGCCTGTACTCCTCTTGACATACCAGAAAACATTCTAAGGAAACTACTCCAAGCTTGTACTAAAGAGGCACCCTTCTTGAGCCCGGATGGGCACATGTATAAGCAAGAAGATGGGGTCGCCATGGGTTCTCCCCTAGGTGTCCTGTTTGCGAACTTCTACATGGGTACCATCGAACAGAAGGTCTTAGTCGACATGAACTTGAAACCGTTGAAGGCGTTGAAGAAGTGAGGCACTGGGGCGGTGAGAGAGTGTGGCACTGGGGCGGTGAGGGAGTGTGGCACTGGGGCGGTGAGGGAGTGTGACACTGGGGCGGTGAGGGAGTGTGGCACTGGGACGGTGAGGGAGTGTGGCACTTGGGCGGTGAGGGAGTGTGGCACTGGGGTGGTGAGGGAGTGTGGCACTGGGGCGGTGAGGGAGTGTGGCACTGGGGCGGTGAGGGAGTGTGTAACTGGGGCAGTGAGGGAGTGTGGCACTGGGGCGGTGAGGGAGTGTGGCACTGGGGCGGTGAGGGAGTGTAACACTGGGGCGGTGAGGGAGTGTGGCACTGGGACGGTGAGGGAGTGTGGCACTTGGGCGGTGAGGGAGTGTGGCACTGGGGTGGTGAGGGAGTGTGGCACTGGGGCGGTGAGGGAGTGTGGCACTGGGGCGGTGAGGGAGTGTGGCACTGGGGTGGTGAAGGAGTGTGTCACTGGGGCAGTGAGGGAGTGGCACTGGAGCACTGAGGGAGTGGCACTGGAGCACTGAGGGAGTGGCACTGGGGCGGTGAGGGAGTGGCAGTGAGGGAGTGGCACTGGGGCGGTGAGGGAGTGGCACTAGGGCAGTGAGGGAGTGGCACTGGGGCAGCGAGGGAGTGTGGCAATGGTGCGGTGAGGGAGTGTGACACTGGGGCAGTGAGGGAGTGTGGCACTGGTGCGGTGAAGGAGTGTGGCACTGGGGCGGTGAGGGAGTGTGGCACTGGGGTGGTGAGGGAGTGTGGCACTGGGGCGGTGAGGGAGTGGCACTGGGGCAGTTAGGGAGTGCAGCACTGGGGCGGTGAGGGAGTGAGGCACTGGGGCGGTGAGGGAGTGTGGCACTGGGGCGGTTACGGAGTGTGGCATTGGGGCGGTGAGGGAGCATTGCATTGGGGTGGTGAGGAAGTGTGGAACTGGGGCGGTGAGAGAGTGTGGCACTGGAGCGGTAAGGGAGTGTGGCACTGGGGCGGTGAGGGAATGTGTCACTGGAGCCGTGAGGGAGTGTGGCACTGGGGTGGTGAGGTAGAGTGGCACTGGGGAGGTGAAGGAGTGTTACACTGGGGTGGTGAGGGAGTGTGGCACTGGGGCGTTGAGGGAGTGGCACTGGGGCGGTGAGGGAGTGTGGCACTAGGGCGGTGAGAGAGTGGCACTGGGGCGGTGAGGGAGTTTGGCACTGGGGCATTGAGGGAGTGGCACTGGGGCAGTGAGGGAGTGTGGCATTGGGACAGTAGGGGAGTGTGACACTGGTAAGGTGAGGGAGTGGCCCTGGGGCGGTGGGGAAGTGTGGCACTGGGGCGGTGAGAGGGTGGCACTGGGGCGGTGAGGGTGTTTGGCACTGGGGCATTGAGGGAGTGGCACTGGGGCAGTGAGGAAGTGTGGCACTGGGGCGGTGAGGGAGTGTAGCATTGGGACGGTGGGGGAGTGTTGCACTGGGAAGGTGAGGGAGTGGCACAGGGGCGGTGAGGGAGTATGGCACTGGGTCGGTGAGGGAGTGTGGCACTGGAGCGGTGAGGGAGTGGCACTGGGACGGTGAGGGAGTGGCACTTGGGCGGTGAGGGAGTGGCACTGGGACGGTGAGGGAGTGGCACTGGGGCGGTGAGGGATTTGGGAACTGGGGCGGTGAGAGAGTGTGGCACTGGGGCGGTGAGGGAGTGGCACTAAGGTAGTGTCGAATTGTCGCACTGGGTTAGAGAGGGAGTGGAACTAGAGTTATGAAGGAGTGGCACTGGAGCGGTGAGGGAGTGGCACTTGGGCGGTGAGGGAGTGGCACTGGAGCGGTGAGGGAGTGGCACTTGGGCGGTGAGGGAGTGGCACTGGGACGGTGAGGGAGTGGCACTGGGGCGGTGAGGGATTTGGGAAATGGGGCGGTGAGAGAGTGTGGCACTGGGGCGGTGAGGGAGTGTGGCACTGGGGCGGTGAGAGAGTGTGGCACTGGGGCGGTGAGGGAGTGTGGCACTGGGGCGGTGAGAGAGTGTGGCATTGGGACATCGAGGGAGTGGCACTGACGCGGAGAGTGAGTGGCACTTGGGCGGTAAGGGAGTGACACTGGGGCGGTGAGGGAGTTTGGCACTGGGAAATTGAGGGAGTGGCACTGGGGTGGCGAGGGAGTGTGGCACAGGGGCAGTGAGGGAGTGGCTCTGAAGCGGTAAGGGAGTGGCCATGGGACGGTGAGGGAGTGTGGCACTGGGGTGGTGAGGGAGTGGCACTGGGGCGGTGAGGGAGTGGCACTGGGGCGGTGAGGGAGTGTGGCACTGGCGCGTTGAGTGTGGCACTGGGACGGTGAAGGAGAGTGGCACTGGGGCGGGGAGGGAGAGGCATTAGGGTGTGTGAGGGATTTAGGCACTAAGGCAGTGAGGGACTTTGGCACTGGGGCGGTGAGGGAGTGGCACTGGGGCGGTGAGGGAGAGGCACTGGGGCGGTGAGGGAGTGGCACTGGGGCGGTGAGGGATTTCGGCAATGGGGCGGTGAGGGATTGTGGCACTAGGGCAGAAGGGAGTGTGGCACTGGGGCGGTGAGGGAGTGTGGCACTGGGGTGGTGAGGGAGTGTGGCACTGGGGCGGTGAGGGAGTGTGGCACTGGGGCGGTGAGGGAGTGTGGCACTGGGGCGGTGAGGGAGTGTGGTATTGGGGTGGTGAGGGAGTGTGACACTGGGGCAGTGAGTGAGTATGGCACTGAGGTGGTGAGGGAGTGGCACTGGGGCGGTGAGGGAGTGGCACTTGGGAGGGGAGGGAGTGGCACTGGGACGGTGAGGGAGTGGCACTGGGGCGGTGAGGGAGTGGCACTTAGGAGGTGAGGGAGTGGCACTGGGACGGTGAGGTGTTGTAATCCACAAGTTAGTGGAATTATTAGCTAGAGGATCATTACTACAACACTTAACGAATGATGATTGAAAGTACATGTAAGTAGACTGACTATGGATCACATATCTAAGAAAGGTCAATGGATTAAGACCGAAGCTGTTTAGCCAAATTAATAATTCCTCTTTCCCGGAATTATTAATTTGGCTAAACAGTTTCGGTCTTAATCCATTGACCTTTCTTAGATATGTGATCCATAGCCTGTCTACTTACATGTACTTTCAATCATCATTCGTTAAGTGTTGTAGTAATGATCCTCTAGCTAATAATTCCTACTAACTTGTGGATTACAACACCACTCCCCTCCTTAAACACGCATATGTCCCCATATGCATCATTGCAATGGTTCCATTAGTGCAAGGATCTGGAGGATGCACCCACCATATGTGTACACTAAAAAATCATCCAATAAGTTCATCATACACACGATGAAATAAATTAAAATTTTCCCCGACATGGCTCACAACACTTCTCCAACATATACATTATATTCACATCATAGCACAGGTAAAATAGTCTGTAATAATTTTTCCCATCTCCAACAATGCACATGTACCTAAACTGCTGACATATAATTACATACAAACATAACCATAAAATTACATGGACCAGAATGCTGGCACTTAAACAGAAATGACACTAGTCATTAATATATACACAACACATATATATCTAAGGTTCTTCATCCTTAGTAATTATAATTTAACATCTTGCCCTGTACTGTTGACATAAGGGCTTACAATGATCACACAATGTTTCACTGGCCTCCTCCACAATTGGCAGCATCACTTCTCTTGTCTTCGTGTCCCATGGTTGCTAGGTCATAGATCCTCCATGACCCAGACAAAACCCAGGCTGTCCAGCCTGGTGAATGTTGTCAATGTCCCATCGTTGCTCTGAGGTAACGTGATCCTGGCCTCCAGAGCAACGGAGATTCCTACCCCAGGGTCATGTTCCCTTGGGTCTGTGCTGACGTCTCGTTCCAGGGCACCAATCCCAGAACGCTGTAGATCCCTCACAGCTCTCTGGTCTAGGCCCATTCGCCCAGAGTGTGTCCACCTGTATTCACACCTTCCCGACCGCTGTACCTGCAAAATATTCCCTCGGAGCCCCCTGGCTCGATCCCATTATTACATAACCCCCTCGGCTCCTTACTCTCTCCCCGTATATAGCCTGAGCGCAGCTGCAAAACCATTGCAGCTGGCCCTTATCCCTGCTTTGATGTCAGGGGGCGAATTTCGCCTATAACGTCACGTTGGCTTCACTTCCACCCCCCTTTTTTTTCTAGAATAACTGAGTGTAGCCTCATAGCTTCCCTTCTACTCTACCTGAAGCTCTGTGACATGATCCCGGGGGACCTTCTCAAGCCTAACACTCAGTAATGGTGCCGATGAGGTAATATACAGTATATACATACACATACATTATCACAATAATTACCTCATTAAAATAATTTCACAACTAATGTCACTAAAGCATCATACTGCCACTGGCTCGCTTCTAGCGAGATTCCTGTAACAACTTAATTAAGGAGAAATTAGTATATCTACTTGGCTCGCTCACTGCAACCACCAACACCTGAAATTTTGAAATTCTACATTATAATCTTATCCATAATACTTACCCACTCCGACTTAATTAATGAAAATTTTAATGAAAATAATGAATTTTTATTAGTCTTTTATGAGTCTTGCTAGAGATATCGACTTGACTCGCCTACTGCAGCCACCAACTCCTGCAATTATCCACATTTCATCTTATCCATAAGACTTACCCACTCCGACACACCATTACCACTGGTCATCCCAACCACTGATGACCTCAATATAACGCCACACATCCCTACAACCGCTTCCTGCGTCCTAACGCACCGACCTTGCTACGCCAATACTCACCTTACCGACCACTACCTGGCGCCCCTGCGCCACCATATACTCCACAACACCACACTCCATACCAGGCGTCCAAACGCCACTACACTACACCACCCAATGGCGTCCCCAACGCCCTCAACACAACACACGGCGTCCCCAACGCCCTCAACACAACACACGGCGTCCCCAACGCCCTCAACACAACACACGGCGTCCCCAACGCCCTCAACACAACACACGGCGTCCCCAACGCCCTCAACACAACCCACGGCGTCCCCAACGCCCTCAACACAACATACGGCGTCCCCAACGCCCTCAACACAACACACGGCGTCCCCAACGCCCTCAACACAACACAAGGCGTCTCCAACGCCCTCAACACCATCACCACCACAGGCATATGCCTTGCGCCAGAGCGCATCAAAACACCACGAGACATCACCAAACGCAACACACACTGTCCCTTTTCTCTGGTAATCCGTTAATTACCTGACCCACAGTCGTCAGGTATAATATCTTGTGTAGTGGCCACCCGCCACACACTACCACCTGCGTTAACATACTTCAACGCTAATGTCTACAATACACCCGGTGTTACAACAACCAGTTATGCTACACATGCTACACCTTGGCGCTACAATGCCAACAATGTCATGCACTATACTACATCCATAATATCCACAGTGAAAACATGCACATTTCACTACAGTAAATACTATGCATTACGCTGGCGTCTAATAAGCCACTACACATGCATTACACTACACACCACATGCATTACACTACACACCCCTGCGTACAAACGCCAATACACAACCATGCACTACTCCCGGCGCCACACACCCCCACCAACGGGACACGCTCCCCGTGTCCCACGGTAACACTCTCCATAATGCTACCTGCACCCACAAAAAAATCTCCATGGCCCTCTCCACGGTACACGAGACATCGAACCCCAGACGTCAAATTACGCAAATGACAAAACCCGACGGCCTTTAAATACCTTCCATATGTTCATTCATTGTGTTCCAGTAAACCTAGTGGTACGCCTCAAGGGTCTGGTGTGTGTAGGAGTACACGGTGGTAGTAACGGTTGCTGAGGCAAGGTGTTGTGTTGTGTAATCGCTGTGTTCGGAATGAACCGGGGTTCAGCGTCACGACAGAGGGAGTGGCACTGGGACGGTGAGGGAGTGGCACTGGGTCGGTGAGGGATTTTGGAACTGGGGCGGTGAGAGAGTGTGGCACTGGGGCGGTGAGGGAGTGGCACTGGGGCGATGTGGGAGTGGCACTGGGGAGGTGAGGGAGAGTGGCACTGGGGCGGTGAGGGAGTGTGGCACTGAGGTGGTGAGGGAGTATGGCACTGGGGCCTAGAGGGAGTGAGGCACTGGGGCGGTGAGTTAGTGGCACTGGGGCGGTTCGGGATTTTGGCACTGGGGCGGTGAGGGGATGTGGCACTAAGGCAATGAGATAGTGTGGCACTGGGGCGGTGAAGGAGTGTGGCACTGGGGCGGTGAGGGAGTGTGGCACTGGGGTGGTGAAAGAGTGTGGCACTGGGGCGGTGAGAGAGTGTGGCACTGGGGCGGTTAGGGATTTTGGCACTGGGGCGGTGAAGGAGTGTGGCACTGGGGCGGTGAAGGAGTGTGGCACTGGGGCGGTGAAGGAGTGTGGCACTGGGGCGGTGAGGGAGTGTGGCACTGGGGCGGTGAGGGAGTGTGGCACTGGGGCGGTGAGGGAATATGGCACTGGGGCGGTGAAGGAGTGTGGCACTGGGGCGGTGAGGGAGTGTGGCACTGGGGCGGTGAGGGAGTGTGGCACTGGGGCGGTGAGGGAGTGTGGCACTGGGGCGGTGAGGGAGTATGGCACTGGGGCGGTGAAGGAGTGTGGCACTGGGGCGGTGAGGGAGTGTGGCACTGGGGCGGTGAGGGAGTGTGGCACTGGGGCGGTGAGAGAGTGTGGCACTGGGGCGGTGAAGAAGTGTGGCACTATGGCGGTGAGGGAGTGTGGCACTGGGGTGGTGAGGGAGTGTGGCACTGGGGTGGTGAGGGAGTGTGGCACTTGGGCTGTGAGAGAGTGTGGCACTGGGGCGGTGAAGGAGTGTGGGACTGGGGCGGTGAGGGAGTGTGGCACTGGGGCGGTGAAGGAGTGTGGCACTGGGGTGGTGAGTGAGTGGCACTGTTTCGGTGTGGAAGTGTGGCACTGGGGCAGTGAGGGAGTGGCACTGGGGCGGTGAGGGAGTGCCACTGGGGGGTTAAGGAGTGTGGCACTGGGGCGGTGATGGAGTTTGGCACTGGGGCGGTGAGGGAGTGTTGCACTGGGGCGGTGAGGGAGTGTGGCACTGGGGCGGTGAGGGAGTGTGTAACTGGGGTGGTGAGGGAGTGTGGCACTGGGGCAGTGAGGGAGTGTGGCACTGGGGCGGTGAGGGAGTGTGGCACTGGGGCGGTGAGGGAGTGTGGCACTGGGGCGGAGAGGGATTTTGGCACTGGGGCGGTGAGGGAGTGTGGCACTGGGGTGGTGAGGGAGTGTGGCACTGGGGCGGTGAGGGAGTGTGGCACTGTAACGATGAGAGAGTGTGGCACTGTAACGATGAGAGAGTGTGGCACTGGGGCGGTGAGTGATTTTGGCACTGGGGTGGTGAGGGTGTGGCACTGGGGTGGTGAGGGAGTGTGGCACTGGGGTGGTGAGGGAATGTGGCACTGGGGTGGTGAGGGAGTGTGGTACTGGGGCGGTGAGGGAGTGTGGCACTGGGGCAGTGAGGGAGTGTGGCACTGGGGCGGTGAGGGATTTTGGCACTTGGGTGGTGAGGGAGTGTGGCACTGGGGTGGTGAGGGAGTGTGGCACTGGGGCAGTGAGGGAGTGTGGCACTGGGGCGGTGAGAGAGTGTGGCACTGGGGCGGTGAGGGAGTGTGGCACTGGGGCGGTGAGGGATTTTGGCACTGGGGCGGTGAGGGAGTGTGGCACTGGGGTGGTGAGTTAGTGTGGCACTGGGGCGGTGAGGGAGTGTGGCATCGTAACGATGAGAGAGTGTGGCACTGGGGCGGTGAGGAATTTTGGCACTGGGGTGGTGAGGGAGTGTGGCACTGGGGTGGTGAGGGAGTGTGGCACTGGGGTGGTGAGGGAATGTGGCACTGGGGTGGTGAGGGAGTGTGGCACTGGGGCGGTGAGGGAGTGTGGCACTGGGGCAGTGAGGGAGTGTGGCACTGGGGTGGTGAGGGAGTGTGGCACTGGGGCAGTGAGGGAGTGTGGCACTGGGGTGGTGAGGGAGTGTGGCACTGGGGCAGTGAGGGAGTGTGGCACTGGGGCGGTGAGGGAGTGTGGCACTGGGGCGGTGAGGGAGTGTGGCACTGGGGCAGTGAAGGATTTTGGCACTGGGGTGGTGAGGGAGTGTGGCACTGGGGCGGTGAGGGAGTGTGGCACTGGGGCGGTGAGGGAGTGTGGCACTGTAACGATGAGAGAGTGTGGCACTGGGGCGGTGACTGATTTTGGCACTGGGGTGGTGAGGGAGTGTGGCACTGGGACGGTGAGGGAGTGTGGCACTGGGGCAGTGAGGGAGTGTGGCACTGGGGTGGTGAGGGAGTGTGGCACTGGGGTGGTGAAGGAGTGTGGCACTTGGGCGGTGAGGGAGTGTGGCACTGGGGCAGTGAGGGAGTGTAGCACTGGGGCGGTGAGGGAGTGTGGCACTGGGGCGGTGAGGGATTTTGGCACTTTGGTGGTGAGGGAGTGTGGCACTGGGGTGGTGAGGGAGTGTGGCACTGGGGTGGTGAGGGAGTGTGGCACTGGGGTGGTGAGGGAGTGTGGCACTGGGGCGGTGAGGGATTTTGGCACTGGGGTGGTGAGGGAGTGTGGCACTGGGGCGGTGAGGGAGTGTGGCACTGGGGCGGTGAGGGAGTGTGGCACAGGGGCGGTGAGGGATTTTGGAACTGGGGTGGTGAAGGATTTTGGCACTGGGGCGGTGAGAGAGTGGCATTGGGGAGGTGAGGGACTGTGGCACTGGGGCGGTGAGAGAGTGACACTGGGGAGGTGAGGGACTGTGGCACTGGGGCGGTGAGGGAGTGTGGCACTGGGGCGGTGAGGGAGTGTGGCACTGTAACGATGAGAGAGTGTGGCACTGGGGCGGTGACTGATTTTGGCACTGGGGTGGTGAGGGAGTGTGGCACTGGGACGGTGAGGGAGTGTGGCACTGGGGCAGTGAGGGAGTGTGGCACTGGGGTGGTGAGGGAGTGTGGCACTGGGGTGGTGAAGGAGTGTGGCACTTGGGCGGTGAGGGAGTGTGGCACTGGGGCAGTGAGGGAGTGTAGCACTGGGGCGGTGAGGGAGTGTGGCACTGGGGCGGTGAGGGATTTTGGCACTTTGGTGGTGAGGGAGTGTGGCACTGGGGTGGTGAGGGAGTGTGGCACTGGGGTGGTGAGGGAGTGTGGCACTGGGGTGGTGAGGGAGTGTGGCACTGGGGCGGTGAGGGATTTTGGCACTGGGGTGGTGAGGGAGTGTGGCACTGGGGCGGTGAGGGAGTGTGGCACTGGGGCGGTGAGGGAGTGTGGCACAGGGGCGGTGAGGGATTTTGGAACTGGGGTGGTGAAGGATTTTGGCACTGGGGCGGTGAGAGAGTGGCATTGGGGAGGTGAGGGACTGTGGCACTGGGGCGGTGAGAGAGTGACACTGGGGAGGTGAGGGACTGTGGCACTGGGGCGGTGAGAGAGTGGCACTGGGGAGGTGAGGGACTGTGGCACTGGGGCGGTGAAGGATTTTGGCACTGGGGCGGTGAGAGAGTGGCACTGGGGCGGTGAGGGATTTTGGCACTGGGATGGTGAGGGACTGTGGCACTGGGGCGGAGAGGGAGTGTGGCACTGGAGCATTGAGTGTGTATGGCACTAAAGTGGTTATGGAATGGCAGTGAGGGATTTTGGCACTGGGGCAGAGAAGGAGTGTGGCACAGTGGCGGTGAGAGAGTGTAGCACTGGGGCAGAGAAGGAGTGTGGCACAGTGGCGGTGAGAGAGTGTGGCACTGGGGCGGTGAGGGAGTGTGGCACTGGGGTAGTGAGGGAGTGTGGCACTGGGACGGCGAGGGAGTGTGGCACTGGGACGGCGAGGGAGTGTGGCACTGGGGTGGTGAGGGAGTGTGGCACTGGGCCAGTGAGAGAGTGTGGCACTGGGGCGGTGAGGGGGTGGCACTGGGGCGGTGAAGGAGTGGCACTGGGGTGGTGAGGAAGTGTGGCACTGGGGCGGTGAGAGAGTGGCACTGGATCGGTGAGAGAGTGTGACACTGGGGCGGTGAGGGAGTGAGGCACTGGGGCGGTGAGGGAGTGGCACTGGGGCGGTGAGGGAGTGGCACTGGGGCGGTGAAGGAGTGGCACTGGGGTGGTGAGGAAGTGTGGCACTGGGGCGGTGATGGAGTGGCACTGGGGTGGTGAGAGAGTGGCACTGGATCGGTGAGAGAGTGTGACACTGGGGCGGTGAGGGAGTGTGGCACTGGGGCGGTGAGGGAGTGTGGCACTGGGGCGGTGAGGGAGTGTGGTACTGGGGCAGAGAAGGAGTGTGGCACAGTGGCGGTGATAGAGTGTGGCACTGGGGCGGTGAGGGAGTGTGGCACTGGGGCAGTGAGGGAGTGTGTCACTGGGGCGGTGAGGGAGTGTGGTACTGGGGCAGTGAGGGAGTGTGGCACTGGGGTGGTGAGGGAGTGTGTCACTGGGGCAGTGAGGGAGTGTGTCACTGGGGCGGTGAGGGAGTGTGGTACTGGGGTGGTGAGGGAGTGTGGTACTGGGGCAGTTAGGGAGTGTGGCACTGGGGTGGTGAGGGAGTGTGTCACTGGGGCAGTGAGGGAGTGTGTCACTGGGGCGGTGAGGGAGTGTGGCACTGGGGCGGTGAGGGAGTGTGGCACTGGGAGGTGAGGGAGTGTGGCACTGGGGCAGTGAGGGAGTGTGTCACTGGGGTGGTGAGGGAGTGTGGTACTGGGGCAGTGAGGGAGTGTGTCACTGTGTGGTACTGGGGCAGTGAGGGAGTGTGGCACTGGGGTGGTGAGGGAGTGTGTCACTTGGGCGGTGAGGGAGTGTGGTCCTGGGGCAATGAGGGAGTGGCACTGGGGTGGTGAGGGAGTGTGTTGCATGAAGCAGGTATAGGGTGAGAGCCCCCCCAACTCCTGTTGTTATAGAATATAGATTCTGCTACTCGGAACAAGTTCCAAGTAGCACGGGCTATGATGAGACCGTAATTTACCTGGCACAGGAGCGGGGCAAATTTCCACCCCCTGCCACAACTTCTCCATGAACACACATATATACAGCCCGACGATTATGGTTTGCCTCAGGCAAATGCTGCCTGAGACCTATCAGGTGGTGATGTAGTTGTTATTGAGTCTTGAACGTCGTTCATGACTTAAGTCCATAACGTATTTCATTCACAGCGAAGGTATAGGTGAGAACCTATACCACATGTCAGTGGTCTGTGTCTGTGAGAACACAGACAAGTTGAAGAGCTACCAACATCGAGCTGACACTCACGACGAATTAGCACACTGGTGTTACCCCAAACTTCTTCACAGCTAAGAAACTCATAGGATGCAGAGTGGGGGAGCACAGTCTGTCACACAGCCAAGACCTTTTCAGCTCTACCGACCTCAAGCTGGCACACGCACGCACGGAGAAGCACGTGGAATTCCATAATAAATGGAATGCATTAGGAAGTGATGTGGTGGAGTCTTACTCCATACACTGTTTCAAATACAGGTATGATAGAGCTCAGTAGGCTCAGGAATCTGTACACCAGTTGACTGACAGTTGAAAGGCGAGACCAAAGAGACAAAGATCAACTCCTGCAAGCACCACTAGGTGAGTACAACTAGGTAAGTATGTCCTGGGTACAAATGCACTGATAGAATCACATATGGTCACTCACTGCCTCCAGGCAGGGTTATCATACATATCAACCCCCGATATTGTAAACCCACACGTGATCACAATGTTTAGTGCATCACACAGCTCTATTGTAGATCTTAACCAAAGGCCTTCCACCAATGATACGTCACTTTTTCCCTGGCAATCACTTGCTCGATAATGAATCATGCCACACTGAGTCACTCGAGTTGTAAACAATGACACTGAGTCACAGGAGTCGTTACACTGACTCCTGTGACTAAAGCTTGTGCTGCAGCCTGTCCTCATAAAACAAAGGTCCATTCTATGCACCCACCAAACTCCCGGTTTATGAATGAAAAAAGGTTTACGCACTATCCGTCCTCAGACCAACTCCATTTCATCCAGCTGTCGACCCCAAAGATGCATTCAACAATTTAACACTGTTAATTCAAAACAGATATTTTCTTAGATATTAATTAATAATTTTATATATTAGAATATGGTGCATATTTAGGTACTGGTTACGTTAGATTAGGTGTTTAGATTCTGTTGCCGATTATTTGTATTTGTAATACGTGGTTGAATTATTTACAATGTTGTGGTTTGAACAAAAGTCTTCAGAGAAGCACTTGTTCAGGAAGTGTTCGTACGCCATCAGTTATGCAGCCCGTCCTCCAAACAAAGATCCAAAAGTGATTCCACGCACCCGCCAAACCCCCTGTTTATGAATGAAAAGCGGTTTACACACGACTCACAACTGCTGACGTTCGAACATATCCGGAACAAGTGCTTCACTGACGAATTTTGTTCGAATCACAACGCTATAAATGCTTCACCCACGTACTACAAACAAATAATCGCCAACAGAACCTAAACACCTAACCTAACCTATCCTATACCTATGTATGTGTGAGGGATCTAGATCCCTCAGCTAGTTTTTCCTAGTTTCTAGATTTGGCTAGACACTCTAGAAACTGAAGCTTTCAAAATAACATATGCTTGTTGGGTGTTGAATGAAAGCTTGTGTTACGAACTATCATGTGTGAGTAGTTAGAAGTCTGTGATTGCTCTGTAGAGAGAATTACAGAGATTTTCCTGTTTCTGTGAAATAGGATGGGAATTGAGAGTGAAGTGGTGTAGGGAGGTACTTGACTCTCCCAACGGTTTTACAGGGGGAGGGGAGAGAGAGTGGAGTGAACGTTGCCCCCCCCCCCCCCACATGGGAGACATGACGCCACTAGTAGGCCTCACCCTCCTTGTGACGTCACAGAACGCCCGAGGGTGACGGAGGCATATGATTGGGTCCCGCACGTGTGGTCCAAGCCTAGTTTTGGCGCGAACAACTATGATTGGGAGCGGCATGAGGGAACAGTGCCGGCTTCAAGCTGATTGGTCTAGGCATGGTAGTAAGGAGGTATGGGCATCCTGAGTTCCCTTAGCCCGCCAAATCTTCAGTTTGAATTGGGCGGCCAGGGAAAGGAGACGTGTTTGCTGGAGGTGGCACCCTGCCACCTCCACCCCCTGTTAATCGCTTCTGTCGTCCAAATTACCCGATTGATGGCACTCCTGCCATCAGGGGTTGTGTCAAGGCCCAATTAAGTGAATTGGGGCCAGGGATTTACGGAAGAAACAGTAAAAAGCTAAGAGACAGTTGACTGTGTGAACGCATGAGGCAGGCTGGCAGAGCCTCATGGTGTAACAGGTGTGTCGAGTATCCTGTCTAGTGGCAATGGACAATTGATGTTGGGCAGTGTACGCGTATGTGATATTACAGGCCCATGTTGGACTTGGCATTCCACCAGGCTGCGTCAGTATGGGGACGCTGCCGGCCATTGTCACCACAGTGTAGAGCAAGGCAGGCTCAGCCGCGTGGGTACTCCTGTGGGCGGCACCCATGTGCGCGCCTGCCCGCGGGTGGAGGCCACCCACCCAGGCCACCCCGCGCACCAGCTCAGCCCGGGTGGGGTGCTGTGACGTCATGCGCTACCCGGCCACCCCAGGCCACCCAACCCCCACTCTATCAGCTCGGGAGGGGCGCTGTGGCCACATGCTTTGGCCACATGCCTTGGCCACTTTCCCGGGACAGCCTAGGGCCACATCTTGTCGACGCATGAGGAGCAAGCAAGCTAAGTGTGTCAGCTAGTGTGGTAGTAACTTTGGTAATGAGGAAAAATAAGGGAAAGAGGGCAGTAGAAAGGAGTAGAAATGAGTACTATTACAGTGTGATGTGTACCGGTGAAATTCCCGGTAAGAGTTATCTCAGAGTC
This sequence comes from Procambarus clarkii, assembly GCF_040958095.1. Classification (NCBI taxonomy): domain Eukaryota; kingdom Metazoa; phylum Arthropoda; class Malacostraca; order Decapoda; family Cambaridae; genus Procambarus; species Procambarus clarkii. Next base: position 38,182,406 of record NC_091158.1, read on the forward strand.
TCGCCAGGCTAGAAAAGCAGCTGAGTGGCAGCTCTCAGTGGACCCAGGTGTCGGATAGGGGCGGTACCTGGAGATAGAGATTATACACAGGACCACGCTGTATGTTAGTATGTTAGTAGACTGACTAGAGGATGTAACCAGTCAGTGTAGAGATTTACCATATAAGTGATCCAGCCTGTCGATTCTATATAATCGTTCAGGCTGGATTAATGCCATAGAGTACCGTAAAATTATAATCATTAGAGGTAGACAGGGATGTCAATGGGGACCCCTGAAGTCTGTGTAATTAGTTGCACCTTACTTGATGATTAATTTTCATTGATTATGTGAATGCCATTTCTATGTGTTCATTTGCATATTTATGTACTGTGTTGTGTGGTAAGTCAGTAGGTGTGATTGCTGACTGATTGCCTAATGATGTCATTAGCATGTGGGGTATGCTGACGGCATCATTATGTTGCAGGTTTGTGCAGTATTGTTTCAGTTTATACAATATTATTGCCCCAGGAACTGTGTTGAGGGTTTAAGGGACCTCTAGGATTATTCAGGGGAATTCACAGTATTTATTGAGAGCAGGCAATTGATGGGTTAATTGCCTGGCTGAGGTATGTGTGTGTTCACAGTATTCCTTTGCAATCGGGTGCAAGTAAAAGAGGGAGGGCAGTAATATTAGTATACTTGTGTGTGTTGCAAACCCGTGTGTTTTTATTGTGTGGGCACAGTAATTAGCGAGTTGCAGTAGCCGCAACTATATGGGGCAGTGCTGTTATGATGTTGCATGCCATTATAGTGTGACCTATGTAACGCTGGGGTTACTTTGTTCTTTAAGTTATGTTGAGGACTTAAGGATTCAGTGAGTTAATTAAGGGGTAATTAAGGGGGCATATCAATGTAAAATTAAAAGTGATTCAATTTGCTTATAAATTTTTTTATGAAATGGTTATAGAAAGGACTGCAGCTGGTCCAAGTTTCATCATCACACCCTAAACAGAAAAGGAGAAAAAAAATAAACAACGAATTATGCAACGAATTTTCAAATAGTTTCAGGGAACACATGTGTCAACTAAAATCATTTCTATAACACTCAGATATTAAATTAAGCACATAATAAAGGATTCTAGTGATCAGTTTTATCAAACAAGTGTTTAGTGCAATAATATAATTTTTCAAAGTTACCCTTCTAAAAAAATATGCAATATATGATATTTATAATTTTTTATAAAATCAACAAATAGACTTTGGACTAAAATGTCTACTAGATTCTGTAGAAGCACAAACGCTACATATAAGGTGTAATTTGCATGTAAATTGATTAATAAATGAAAGCTCTGAAGTAATTTGAAGGTGTAAATTACTTTCCAGAGTAAAATAAAGATACAAGTTCGGCCACCTGTAGCTGAGCTTGACTTCGACAGATTTCGTTCATAATTGGCACCCTTGCAGATAGGCCTCCATTGAGCAAGGTGTGCAAGTTTCATGCAAATCCCTTGATAACAAACGAGAAAAAAATATTGGCCAAAAAGAAAAAGAAAAAACAAAAAAATTTAAATATAAATATATTGCACATACATATTACAATTATTACAAGAGTTTGTGCTTCTACAGCACATAGTAGACATTTTAGTTGACACATGTGTTCCCTGAGATTATTTGAGAATGTTGAACATTCGTTGCATAATACGTTGTGTATTTTTTTTCTCCTTTTCTGTTTAGGGTGTGATGGTGAAACTTGGACCAGTTGCAGCCCTTTCATAAAAGGGCTTTTCAAAGGGAATTTCAAAGCAATCGGTTAGGAAGTTTCAAAGATTTTCCTCACATGAAAAACCCAGTTTTTCAGAAAAAGCATGTTTTTTACCGTCACAGACGTGACATCTATAAAGTATGTATATAAACACCTGCTCGGATACGAATGGAACGTTGTGTAAAAAATTCAAAGCAATCGGTGAAGAACATTCGGAGATTAGCGATTTTGAACAAAGGAACATTTCCATTTTTTTTATATAGATTACACATATTAGCAGCCATGGCACCCAATACTACTTCTTAATATAACTTATTTTTTAAATTCTTATCTTTAGCAATGAGCAAAATCATATAGAAATGTAAGGGTATGGTTCCAAGAGATATTCACCAAACTGTTGGGTAACAAACAGATTGGTAATTTTCATATGGCAATCTGTAAATCATTGATAACATGCATTGTGATCTGCAATTATTTTTAACATATAATATTACATATGATATTATAAATTTTGAAACTTAAATTTTACAGTTTTATTAATATTATTCAGTATGTGTTATGACACAGAATTTTCTTGCCAGATAAAACAGCAATTGATCTCCTCCTTCCTGTCAATGGGTCCTCAACAAACACCAAATCGCAGCCAAGTGACACAACCTCACAGCCAAGTGACGACCCCATCAGTGAGACAGAAGAACCAGTAAAGGAACTGATGTTGCAACTATTTGCCAGTAAGTAGATAGCAAATAGCAACATTTACAAGTTGCTATATTTGTAAACAATAACGTTAACCCTTAAATGGCGCAAAGCTATATACCATTTGACACCCACAGGCGCATACCAAAAAAAAAAAATATTTTTTCTTCCTAACCTGTTAATTTGTGTTCACTGATCACGGGAAAAATAATAAAAAAAATCGTAAGTGGCATATATTGCCCACTATAGGGCGGGGAAGTGTGACAAAAATCAGGCGCTGACTGAGCGTGCGTCCCAGGCGGTCTATTGATCGCCAGCTGTAAAGCCAGAGTTTCCACAAAGAGATAATTACCTAATTATTTCAATGTCTCTGATTGATTTTTCGTAGTTTTTTGCTGTAATATTATTCAATAGTGTGTAGTGTGATATATTTATATAATAAAATGAGTGAATCATCGCTGTACTCAAAAATATGGTGTGCATATTGGTGATTCAATTATGTTCATCAAACAGTGAACAAATACTTTGTCGGTTATTACACTATATACACAGGTTATATATAAGTATCTGCATGTTTTGTTCACCATGACAAACCACTAAGTTGGTATGCTGAGTGGCAGTGGCAGTGGCAGGCAGTGACTGGCTGCCACTGGCTGCCACTCCCTCCCTCACCTCACCTCACCTGACTTGCCACCATTCTCCACCCACCATACTGTTTTTGCTTTTATATACAGACGTTATATATAAGTATTTACATGTTTTGTTCACCATAACTGTACATCTAAGCTTGTATGGTGAGTAAAGGCAGAGAGACGTAGCTACTCGCACAGTCAGCTGGTGGCGGCCGCCCTCAAGGCCAGACGCACTAATATTTCTCCTACAACAATACTGTTTGTGGTGTTATTACGTTATATACACACATTATATATAAATATCTACCTGTTTTATTCACCATACTTGTACAAGTACACTGGTATGGTTCTCAAAGACCATCGTGGTCATCAGTAAACAACATGATAAGTCCTGCAGACGACGCTCCACCCTCACCAAAATGGCGGCTCCGAACCTCCTACTCTCGCTGTTATCTCACACTATACACACGTTATATATAAGTATCTACATTTGTGTTCACCATAGCGAACCACTAAGCTGGTATGGTGAGTGCAGTCAATAAAAGGTGGCCACACACACTCAAAAGACAACGCCACCATCCTCCCTCCCACAGCATTACTCCTCCCTCCATGGCGCACAGCGCCAAATATCACCACAATCCTGCTATTATCAGAACCCTGGTCAGTTTTATCACAGTCAGGGGTCTTCTGTAATAATATCATCGCTACATAATAGCATGAACAAGTATTTTATGGCATTTTTAGGCGATGCTGTGGTCACAAGCTGAACAGCAGTGCTGTGAGCTCATGCTGCGTGCGTCAGGCTTGGTAGCTGACTCAATACTGAGGCCCCTAACACCCTGGAGTTTGGCCCACGATTTTTTTTTAAAATGACGTCTGTTTACAAGAGCCCTGATGAAGATGTGGTGAACCCCGTGTATCCGCGGGCCGTTTAAATCTTGCGTAGTACTCCAAAGCATCACATGATGCGATGCGATGCGCAATTTACTGCAAGTCGGTCAAAGCATCATATGATGCGATGCTCAATTGAAGGGTTAACGAACACCGTCTGGTCGCTCAGCTAATAGTAACAAGCATCAATTAGTCGGCATGAAATAAAAATGTAAAATATAAAATTGGTTGGTTGCATGTATATTTCTGTAACTTTATGGTTAAATTAGCTTATAAGATACTTGTTTTTAATTTTTTTAGCACCATCTTCATATAATGACACATATTTTGCCAGCGTTAGTCTCACCTCTCTAATGGTAAATGTTACATTTAGTCCGGAAGAGAAATAAACGTGCTCCCTTCATGCTTTATTGTAATAACATCAAGCAATGACGTCACAGGTATACGTTACATAACTTACTATTTGCAATGCTTATAAACAAAAGAGTATCATCTCAAAACATGCCATGCCTAACCTCTGTAGTACTTAATCCTACAAAATACATAATCCTAACATTCCTCCTCTTTTAATTAAACTCTACCCCTACAGGTTAAGTCTATCAGGCGGTCGTATGACTTTTCCTGATTTTGTCAACTGGGGCTTCAGATCTGTTACTTCTGGGGAACCTTCTTCTGAATTACTAACTGTAGAGTCCATAGGGTTAACTGTATCCCCATACCCTCTGCTGCCCCTTGATCTGCTTCCCTGTCTCCAACAGGTGCTGCCCCTTCGTTATTAGGATGGGTATCACTAGTTGCCCCACCCTCACCTGAAAAGTTTATAAAATTCCCTGTGAACCTTGGCATGAGTTGATCTGCATGTCTTTTCCAATTAATGTCCCCAAAACTCTGCACTTGCACTGTGAAATTCCTGTGGCCCAAGACTTCCCTAATTTTCCCTTCTACCCAAGGCTTACCAATTCCAAAATTCCTTGCATATACTGCATCCCCCTAGTTAAACAACGATCCTCTCCCTGAGCCAACTGATTGGCCAAGCTATTTACCAATTTCTCTTTATCAGGAAAGTCTTTACTACTTCTATGTGCACTTTAAAGTGTCAATTAAACTGTAATTCAGAAGGAGATTTACCAGTGGTAGAATGAACAGTTTTTCTTTGATTATACAAAAATCTACAAAGTTTTGTATTAATAGTACCTTCTGTAACCGCTTTAACCCTTCTTTCAAGGATCTCACAGCTCTCCCGACCAGACCATTTCAAAAAGAATTATACTCGGCATGTGTTACATGTTTAATACAATTATTAAAAAAAAATCTCCATTTCCCCAGAAACAAAATAAAGAGCAGTATCTGACACCACCAAATCTGGCAATCTAAAATTACAAAATGTTTTCCTTAGCAGTTCACAAGTTACAGATGATGTGGTGGAATTACACACATGAACATCCAGAAATTTTGTGTATGAATCCACCACCACCAGGTAATATTTATTATCCATAGGTCCAGCATAATATATATGAAGTCCAGACCAGGGGTTTCCCAGTGCATGACCAGGAAAGTACTAGGGCTTGGGATTTCTGATATTTCTTAAAGCAAATGTGTAAATAATTAGTTACTTCAGCAATATTCTGATTCATTTTTGGACACCAAACCCAACTTCTAGCTTCTGCTTTCAAAGCATTCATGCCATTATGGCCGACATGCAGCTGTTCCAAAATCTTACATCTTAGTTCCCCAGGAAAAACCACTCTATCAGTATTGGAGTTTAGCTCAGACAACATACAAGGATACTGACTAATACCAATCGCATTCTACACATCTTGCCCCCATGTTGGGTACTGAGATGGAGGATCGGACAACACAGGAACTGGCTACTTCCCACGGCATTATTGACGTGGACACAGACTCGGAAAGCAGCCAGTCAGTAGAGGAGACTTATTTTCAGGAAGTGTTGACCAGGTGACAGAGAAAACGGAGAAGACAGGATGTAAGGCGTAGTGTTGACAGTGATAGTGAGTAGTAGGGGGTAAACGCCACAGAGGATTTTTTTTTTTCTGTAAATTCCCGTGTAGCGCTTCGGGGGTTTCAGGTGAATTTGTAAATTCCCCTGTAGCGCTTTAGGGTTTTCAGGTGAATTTGGGGAGGTACAGATTTAGGATTAAGGATTTCTTATGAGTGAGTAATTTCTGAGATTATAGAAGTTTGTTAAGAGTTCATATGACGAAAATAATGTCATACGAGTTTGTTAAAGTTCTTATGGGAGAAATTCAAATTCCCGTGTAGCGCTTGGGGGTTTTCAGGTGAATTTGGCTATTCACAGATTTTAGAAGTAAAGAATTCTTATGAGTGAGTAATTTCTGAGATTATAGAATTTTGTTAAAGTTCTTATAATGAAAAATAATGTCATACGAGTTTGTTAAAGTTCTTATGATGAAAATAATTTCCGAGACTTTAGAAGTTTGTTAAAGTTCTTATCATGAAATAATGTCATACGAGTTTTGTTAAAAGTTCTTATTTGTTTCTTACATAGAAACTTGCATATTGCTATATATCTGATTCATTTCCCTGCCATCCCCCCTCCCTCACCTTTCCCTCCCCCTGCATCCCCCCGCTTGTACCTCACACCCCCTCCCTCCCCCCTTACCTCACAATCTGTTGCCGCACCTGTGTTTACTTTAGCCGGTCAGCCAGACGCCGCATACAGGTTACCTCTTATCTTATCTTATCTTATCTTATCCATAATATCTGGACCGTCCCTCTCTCTCTCTCTCTCCTCCTATTTCCTTACAGCTATTTTCAGAGTTTCAAATAATCATAGAAGTTTATTTATATGTTTATGACCGAATTTGTAAAAGGACCATTTTCAGAGAATATTGTCTTCGATGTTTTGTTAAGGAAAACAGACAACTTAGCCATAACATTTAGTTTTATATCCATTTACGGCTATTTCACCTGTAAAGACCAAAATTGAACAGAGCCCAGTTATAGACAGAATTTCGTCAGAGACCATTTAGACCTAAAAATAAACAGAGTCCACTTTGTGAGCAAAATTAGCCAGAGACAGTTTTTAGCTCATATTTCATCAGAGTCCAATTATCAACAGAAATTCGTCAGAGTCCAATTAACGACAGAAATTTGACAGAGTCTATTTTCTACCCAATTTTCATCAGAGTTTAGTTCATGATCGAAATTAATCAGAATCCAATTGAAGACCCAAATTTGACAGAGACCACATTTTCACTACTAGCAGTCCAATCCCCCTGAAATTTTAAACAGTCATATTTCAGTCGTAGTAAATAAGATCAAGTCAGTTACTAAGCTCCAGCTCTTGTCCTCCACCTTAGTTCCCTCGCACATCTTCGTCAACCTAATCAAATTCCCTGAAATTTTTACCCTCTGTATTTCAGACACAGTAAATAAGGTCAAGTCAGTTACTGAGCTCCAGCTCTCATCCTCCGCCTTACTTCTCTTTCGTATCTTTGTAAATAACGTATCAAATTCCCTGAAATTTTTACCCTCTGTATTTCAGACACCGTAAATAAGATCAAAACAGTTATCGAGCTCCAGCTCTCGTCCCCACATTAGTTCTCTTTCGTATCTTTGTAAATAACCCATCAATTTCCCTGAAATTTTTACCCTCTGTATTTCAGACACCGTAAATAAGATCAAAATAGTTATCGAGCTCCAGCTCTCGTCCCCAACTTAGTTCTCTCTCGCATATTTGTAAATAACCCATCAATTTCCCCGAAATTTTTACCCTCTGTATTTCAGACATAGTAAATATGATGTAAACAATTATAAAACTCTAGCTCTTGTCCTCTGTCCAAGTTCACTCCTGTAAATTCATTACTATCAGTCCAAATCCCCCTGAGATTTAAACACCCAACTACATTTTCAGACATAGTAAATAAAAACCAGTTCAGTTATCAAGTTTCAACTCTTGTCTCCCAGCTTAGTTCATTTTGTACAAGTTCTTTATTTTCCAACTAAATCACCTGAGATTTAAGATCACCTTATTTCTAACCTAGTAAAATTAATCAGGGCATTAGCCAAGCTCCATTTCCTCTGTCTTAGCTCATCAGACATAAATATATTTGATCAAGACCATCTCCAGCCTAACTCTTATCCGAGTACTCACATAACCCCAACCTGTGTAATTATCTTTCATCCCCTCTCACATTCCTCCGTCTCATCCAAGTCTCATAAATTTAAATGTAGCTGTTAATTTGCGTTCTTTCCCCGTTCATAGCATATTCTCTGTAAGTTCAGATCTGTACTTAGTCTTACATATTCTCTAGTTCTTTCCATTTTATACAAGACTTAAACAACTATTACTGTGTCCCCTATCTTATTTAAACATGAGTCATATGTAAATATATCCAACTCCTTCCATCCATTACAAGTCCTAGCGTGTTCACCGCCCAACTCACTACGCTATTTCTACTTTACATGTTATAGCATGTTTTCGGCGCATCTTGGTACCAACCCTTACAATCTCTCTCAATCCTTTACACGTCTCAGCATGTTCGCCTCGCATCTCACTACGCTGTCTACTTTACATGTTGTAGCATGTTTTCCGCACATCTTGATACCATCCCTTACAATCTCTCAATCCTTTACACGTCCCAGCATGTTCCCCCCGCCCAACTTTCAACCCTTTCTTACAATTTTCCTCCATCCCTTCGCTATATGTTCTTACCCGTTCATTACAGTCCACTACATATTCTCTATTCATCTTTGTACTAATTCGCAAAACTAGTTGTTTCTGTCATTTTAGTAAGTAAGTAGATCATCGTTATTAACAACAACAACAACAACAACAGTAACATTACTAATTCACAGTGAGTTACTACAGAGCATTTAGTAGTTATCCATTTTTTCAATTAAGGTCAATATAAATCATTCTAAGACATCTTCGTACAATTAAAGATACTTGCCTGTGCACTAAGTCATTACTTACAGTAGCATCTTAAGGCATTGTTTTCGTAACTCAGTTTTATTAAACATACACCTTCAATAGTCAAAGGAAACTTTTCATGGAAACTTTTCAAGTCATTGTATTCAATATTTCCGTTAAACTTACTACATCATGTCATTATTCGGTTGCATAATTAAGTACTTGTTTTAGTCCCCCAATGTATTAAGCAAATTATTCTATTAAGGATAAAGAAATCTTATTTAGAAGAGACATCGAGTTTATTCCAACATTTAACGCATACAGTTATTCATAGTAGTTATACAAGTGTTCAAGAAAATCATATACAGTTAATCATAGTAGTTATGCAATTATTCAAGAAATCATAAGTGTTCAAGAAAATCATATACAGTTATTCACAGTAGTTATGCAATTATTCAAGAAATCATATACAGGTATTCAAGAAATCATAAACACTACAGTCTTATATAGAAATAAACATTTGAATTTAGAAAAGAATTATAAGTAAAACATGTATTTGATTTCACACAATGAAACTCTCTAGCCAGCAAGTTAAAAAATCCATCACAGGCACAGCAACCCCCTTCCCCTTCTCCAAAATAGATTAGTTTTTGTCCCTTAAATTCCTTTAAAACATAGAATGCATCGCTATAAACATTATCATCACAAATCAATTCAGGCCAGGACATTAGAAGTACTTCTCTGTCATTACAATAAGTCCTAACTGCTTCTACAGCATCCATTTGTTCAACCTCCATCCACTTACTCTCACCCATATTCGAGTAATTATCTGTAGCTCGTACCACATTAGTATGTCTTATCCTAATAAGATTTTCAATAAAGGCCATACCAGAGAAAACACCAAGTACAGGATCCTGTCCTATAAATCTCATCACTGCCTCTATTTCTATCTTTTGGGGGTATGATATCCTATTTCTGGTCTCATCTTTATTAAATTTAACGGAAAAGATGGAAAGCTCTCCTCCATATGATCAATTAAACTCCAATGTTCGTCTTCTTCCGTTTTAGGGTGAATAATACTAAGCTCTTTCACCGTTTTACTATTTACCTGCTGTTGCAGTTCATCCTGGCTCATTATAGTATACACTTCTCGTTCTTCAGATTTCAACTTATTAATAAACCAGTTCGCAGCATTTGGAGATCCAATTTCATCCACAAATTTTCTTATAAAAAATTTATCCTTTAAGTTACATCCTATAGGCACTTCTTCAAATTCTGGAAATATGTATTTAAAACGGGGTCTAGGTCTAAAAGTGCAAATTATTTTATCACCTTTAAATAACAAAGAAATTTTCTTCATCTCGGCCTTACTAGGAATTTTCGTCAGCAACAACACTTGACAATTCTCATGTTTCTTGAGTACATCTGTAACACTCTCTTTTAAGCTAAATAAGACTATGTTACATTTTATCAATGGAAGTTCTTCTTTCAACTTTATAGAATCACGACAGATCAGTATCATTAAAACATTTTCACTTTTGCTAATAAACTTTGCTAGAGCCGGAACAATTTTCTCGTGCGTACATTTATCAGTAAGGGTCATCACTTTATAAGTCTGTTTTTCCGCCAGGGGCATATTCTTCCACAAAACAGTCGAAGCTGGACTTTGCCATATAGTATCTGACACAAGATCAGGCGTACTTCCAAACCCTGGTAGAGTCTTCTCATCCACCACATTGGGTAAATCTTTAAACAAAAGGAAAATACAATATTTAACCCAAGGACTATTAAATAATCATAATATTTCAAAACTAAAAAGATATTCAATAATAAGCAAAAATTATATCACAACAAATATAAACAAGTACTGTAAGTACATCATACAATAAGCACTTACTGTATACAGCAGCCATCAATCCGAGTATGTCTTCTCACTGCAGGACCAAGATGGGGAGTTTATGGTAAGACATATCCCAACCTAGCTTATCACATCGGAGATAGTTACGCTCCTCCCCTCTCTCTTAGCTGTAGTTTCCAAATTAGTTATATGTATTATTTTAGATCTACTAGTTTAACTAAGACATTCTCCTCCGTTTATTAGATCCACCCTCCACTTGTTTCTTCTCTCTCCCAGTCCCCGTAACATCTTCTCCAAGATGTATACGAACCATTAATAATTCTTTTTATTATTCTTTAAAACATAAGCTAAATGGGCTAGTCCTGGAAAATAGTGTGTCTCCCATTCTTCTTCTTCTTCTTTACTCCATCCTATTCCGTCATTAAACCCAATACCATATGGAATAATTATACGCTGGATTAAATTATTATTTCTTACTTGACAACAAATTTGTCTTATTGCAGATTTAAAACTCCAACGTTTAATAATATCTTTCTGTAATCCTAGATCTTCATTAGAGCTACTGTATTGAAGTCCTATAATATGAGGTTTTATTTCTGGTTCTGGAGATAAAGCAAGTACTATACCACCAGGAGTTATATTATTCTGTACCACTTCATACTCGGAAACTTTACTGTAAGGATATTTTTCCCATAACAGTTGTGCAAATCCGCCAGATAAATTATGAGAATCGTAGACAAGACAGTCTCCAGGTTTTAGAATTTCATCACTAGTAAAATCAGCATCTATAATACACTTATTTAAACGCTTAAGCTTCACTTGCATGTACATAGAACAATCCATCTTGAAGTAAGACAGAAAAAGTTTCGTACCTCTTCCTATATACTCAGAAAAGTAGGGTTGACATTTAGACATTAAAAAAGGGAGAAAATAAACACACGAGTTTCTATTTTGTTATTTAATATGTAAAAAATGTACAATGTATTTAATTTGTAAAAATGTATAAAGTATAAATTATTTACAGGCATTATTATTCCCAATCCATCTTCTCTTCTAAATTTGTAAAACTACTACTAACACACATTGTAACATTAGTATCAACAGACGTAGTAACATTAACAGGTGTTGAATTAATTGTATCAGACAACTTAGTGTTGATAGAAGGTGAAGTAGCATCAGCGGTAGCAGGCGTAACATCATCTGCAGGTGTCCTAGCAGCATCAGTAGCATTAGTTGTGGGTCTATTTTGAAGAACAGCAATGTATGGAATCTTATTTTCAAAGATGCCGTGGGTGGATGACTGAGGAGGAACGATGTTTTTGGGACGTACTATGAAGAGTACAATACCTCGTTTTCGTAGTTTTTGTCCTATTTTCTCAAGTATAGGAAAATATTTACTTTCCCATACTGCGCAGTTGTCCAAATAACTTGACATGCCAAACCCATATGGAATAATAATTCTCTTAACACATCTTTTAAGAATGTAAACAAGGGCTTCCTTCAGAGCATTTTCAAACCAGTGCCATCTCTGATATTCTGTATCTTTTTCAAGTCCATCGTAAAAATGTTCATCTAAACTTCGTACTTCACGCGGAGGATTTTCATATGCTGGTAAAGTTGCAGGTCTACTAGCAAACTGAGTCACTAATCCAATAATAAGGGGTAGATGGGGATCTTCGTCCATCCTGTTGTTAAATTCAGGTGGTTCTCCAATATGTATACTGCCGGGGTTACTGCGATAAGATACAACAGCCCGGTTTTTGTAAGGAAAGTTTTCACGATGTAATCTTGCATATGGGTAACGATCCCACAATCCTTGCACAATTTTAAACATTTGTACACTCGTAGCATCAAGATCATACAATAAACAGTCGTGATTATTGTAGACAGACAGGGCGGCAAAGTCTCCAATAATAGTCTTGATCTCCATAGCCTTGAATATCCAAGCTTGAAGTAGATTCTGACATCCAAGAAGAGGAGGATACCGTAAGAGATCACTCCGGGGGAAGCATATTTACATCTTTAGACTGCGCGTAGAAACACTGCGCACACAAAGGGTTGCCAAGTGTTACTTGCTCTTCCTCTGCATAATCTCCTCGTTAAACAGTAATTTAACTTCCACTCCGTAGGGTTTTAACTGTTTATACATATCTTCAATAACAGGAAGATAAGTATTTTCCCAAACTTTATCTCTTCGAACGCAGGTAATCCCAATTCCTGTTGGTATTATAACTCTCATAATTTGAGGAGAGTCCTTGATAAAGTTAAATAAATCTTTCATACCATTCTTGAAGTAGACGAGACGATTAATGGATGTATCTTCGTTTAATCCAGCGAGCATATTTCTGTCTTTTGATTTTTCTATAATTTCCTGAGCAATGTTATTACTTTCTATAGGTAATCCAATACCGTATTGAGTGGCTATAGCAACAATATACGGAAGATTTTTTCCTTTAGAGATATGAATTGTTCCTGGTACCAGACGATCTTCAGGGATACATCTCTTAAGACTGTACAAGGGTCGGCGAACATTATAAGCGTCAGCATGAGAATATTTCTTGGCTAAGTCTAGGGCCATTCCTCGGGGAACACAGGATATACAGTTCACTCCGTACACAATACAGGTTTCATTATTACGAAATGAATCGTTGGTTAAATAACCCTGACAAGTTGTCAGAACAGTATCCATGGTGAATTTTCTTCCTCGTAAGGTAGTAGATACGATCCAGATAGTCGTAATAATATCCCTAATGTGAGGTCCGCGCTCTTATATTGGGGGGAATGTAAAAGTTACCACTTATTTGAATATATTAATAAGGATTTTTGTTACCCTGGAATATTATTATATATGACATTATAACTAATAGTATATTTCATTTTAGGATATAGATGCTTTAAGCATATTTTTTTTTTAATTAGATTAAATAAGAATTTTCTACTAAATTATATATATATCTATCATTATGCTACGAATAATGACATAACAGTATACTTTTTAGCGAGATTGCCAAAGTGATGTATTTTTCTAATAAGTCTAATAAATAATGAAAGTAGTTTACTAAGTATTTATATAAGAGCTTTATTTAATTATGAAACTTTAAGGATTTTTTAATAGAGAAGTATTTAGAGGAAATTACTGTCTATTATAAATGGGGAAACTGTTAAATATGTAGCGATGTACGATACTTATTTTAGGGATATATATACTTGCTTATCCTACTCTAATAGTTAGTGCTGCCCTCACACGATGGATTCTTTGTGTGCCAGGAAGTTTTACAGTATAGAAAGCCTTAAATGTGCAGGAGTTAGACTACAAACATTTGTGGATTGGCCTGTTAAGTGGTTAAACCCTATTGACTTAGTTGAAGATGGGTTCTATTACCTCCGCAATAGTGATTACTGTTTGTGTGCATTTTGTTATTGTATAGTAGGTGCATGGATTGTTGGTGATACCCCCAGAAGACGTCATAAGATGATTAATCAAGACTGTGCCTTTATTAGAGGCAAGAAGAGTGACAATGTTTCTTTAGAGGTGTCTGAGATAGCTTTCCAATATGGACTGGAATTTGTTTCCCTTAAAATAGAACTGGGAAATAAGAAAATCAGTGATAGTAGTAAGTATATATTTTTATGATGTATTCTTATGCCAGTCTTATATACTCTGTACAAAACTTGATTGCTTAAATAGGTACTTCTTCTTCTTCTAAAGAATAATTTACATAACTACGTTATATTTTTTAGGTGGTGCTCCTCCCAAGGAAGATCTGGGATTGATAAAATTTAGGAAATCGCTGAATCCAGGATTGGTAACTTATAAATGTCGCCTAGAGACATTTGATATGACATGGCGTGGAAGCGTTAAGCAAACTTCTCATGAGCTGGCAGAAGCTGGGTTTTTTTACTGTGGTATGAAGTGTTTTAACTATTTTAAACTTAATAGAGTTATAAGTAAAGGAATAATGAATATTAGTTAAAAGTAGTAACGAGATGATGCTGGATTGTTTTATGGTTTTCAGGTATAAGTGACCATGTCTGCTGCTATCACTGCGCCTGTGGAATACGAAATTGGAGACCAGAAGATGATCCTTGGACGTTACATGCGAGATGTAGTCCAGAATGTGCTTACATTATTCTTGCAAGGGGCAAGGAATTTGTTAAGAATGCTAGATTGACAATACCATTACCTATACAACCTATAGACAATGATTTAATTAATATCCTAATGGAGGGTATGGATAAGTTCAAACATCTGATTCATCAAAAATTAATACCTGTTGAGAGTATAAGATATGCTTTAAGTGAGTACCTTAAGGAATCCAGAGATTTATTACCTTTTATTATACAAAGTAGATGTCTAGAAATAGTGTTGAGGTATATGCAAGAGGGTACAGATATTTATTTACGGATACGGGACTTAATTTATGAAGCAGTTGATGATAAAGAGGAACAAGAAGTTACGCCTGAAGATCTGGGATTGAAAACTTTACCGGACACTTGTAATAGCACTGTTGAAAACAAGGACTGTACAGAACAATCTTGGGAAGAAGATATTTTATGCAGAGTTTGTATGGATAAAAATATAAATATTGTAATACTACCATGTAAACATATGGTGACGTGCAGCGGTTGTCTTTTATCTCTGAAATGCTGTCCAATTTGTGGAGGAAATATTTTATATATAATAAATCCAATTGCTTCTTGAACACTTGTATATGATTTCTTGAATAATTGCATAACTACTATGAATAACTGTATATGATTTTCTTGAACACTTATGATTTCTTGAATAATTGCATAACTACTATGATTAACTGTATATGATTTTCTTGAACACTTGTATAACTACTATGAATAACTGTATGCGTTAAATGTTGGAATAAACTCGATGTCTCTTCTAAATAAGATTTCTTTATCCTTAATAGAATAATTTGCTTAATACATCGGGGGACTAAAACAAGTACTTAATTATGCAACCGAATAATGACATGATGTAGTAAGTTTAACGGAAATATTGAATACAATGACTTGAAAAGTTTCCTTGAAAAGTTTCCTTTGACTATTGAAGGTGTATGTTTAATAAAACTGAGTTACGAAAACAATGCCTTAAGATGCTACTTTAAGTAATGACTTAGTGCACAGGCAAGTATCTTTAATTGTACGAAGATGTCTTAGAATGATTTATATTGACCTTAATTGAAAAAATGAATAACTACTAAATGCTCTGTAGTAACTCACTGTGAATTAGTAATGTTACTGTTGTTGTTGTTGTTGATGGATGTTAATAACGATGATCTACTTACTTACTAAAATGACAGAAACAACTAGTTTTGCGAATTAGTACAAAGATGAATAGAGAATATGTAGTGGACTGTAATGAACGGGTAAGAACATGTAGCGGAGGGATGGAGGAAAATTGTAAGAAAGGGTTGAAAGTTGGGTGGGGGAACATGCTGGGACGTGTAAAGGATTGAGAGATTGTAAGGGATGGTATCAAGATGTGCAGAAAACATGCTACAACATGTAAAGTAGACAGCGTAGTGAGATGCAAGGCGAACATGCTGAGATGTGTAAAGGATTGAGAGAGATTGTAAGGGTTGGTACCAAGATGCGCCAAAAACATGCTATAACATGTAAAGTAGAAATAGCGTAGTGAGTTGGGCGGTGAACACGCTAGGACTTGTAATGGATGGAAGGAGTTGGATATATTTACATATGACTCATGTTTAAATAAGATAGGGGACACAGTAATAGTTGTTTAAGTCTTGTATAAAATGGAAAGAACTAGAGAATATGTAAGACTAAGTACAGATCTGAACTTACAGAGAATATGTTATGAACGGGGAAAGAACGCAAATTAACAGCTACATTTAAATTTATGAGACTTGGATGAGACGGAGGAATGTGAGAGGGGATGAAAGATAATTACACAGGTTGGGGTTATGTGAGTACTCGGATAAGAGTTAGGCTGGAGATGGTCTTGATCGAATATATTTATGTCTGATGAGCTAAGACAGAGGAAATGGAGCTTGGCTAATGCCCTGATTAATTTTACTAAGTTAGAAATAAGGTGATCTTAAATCTCAGGTGATTTAGTTGGAAAATAAAGAACTTGTACAAAATGAACTAAGCTGGGAGACAAGAGTTGAAACTTGATAACTGAACTGGTTTTTATTTACTATGTCTGAAAATGTAGTTGGGTGTTTAAATCTCAGGGGGATTTGGACTGATAGTAATGAATTTACAGGAGTGAACTTGGACAGAGGACAAGAGCTAGAGTTTTATAATTGTTTACATCATATTTACTATGTCTGAAATACAGAGGATAAAAATTTCGGGGAAATTGATGGGTTATTTACAAATATACGAGAGAGAACTAAGTTGGGGACGAGAGCTGGAGCTCGATAACTGTTTTGAT
Organism: Procambarus clarkii; assembly: GCF_040958095.1. NCBI lineage: Eukaryota > Metazoa > Arthropoda > Malacostraca > Decapoda > Cambaridae > Procambarus > Procambarus clarkii. The sequence continues at coordinate 38,199,533 of NC_091158.1, forward strand.
CTTATTTACGGTGTCTGAAATACAGAGGGTAAAAATTTCAGGGAAATTGATGGGTTATTTACAAAGATACGAAAGAGAACTAATGTGGGGACGAGAGCTGGAGCTCGATAACTGTTTTGATCTTATTTACGGTGTCTGAAATACAGAGGGTAAAAATTTCAGGGAATTTGATAGGTTATTTACAAAGATACGAAAGAGAAGTAAGGCGGAGGATGAGAGCTGGAGCTCAGTAACTGTCTTGACCTTATTTACTGTGTCTGAAATACAGAGGGTAAAAATTTCAGGGAATTTGATTAGGTTGACGAAGATGTGCGAGGGAACTAAGGTGGAGGACAAGAGCTGGAGCTTAGTAACTGACTTGATCTTATTTACTACGACTGAAATATGACTGTTTAAAATTTCAGGGGGATTGGACTGCTAGTAGCGAAAATGTGGTCTCTGTCAAATTTGGGTCTTCAATTGGATTCTTATTAATTTCGATCATGAACTGGACTCTGATGAAAATTGGGTAGAAAATAGACTCTCTCAAATTTCTGTCGTTAATTGGACTCTGACGAATTTCTGTTGATAATTGGACTCTGATGAAATATGAGCTAAAAACTGTCTCTGACTAATTTTGCTCACAAAGTGGACTCTGTTTATTTTTAGGTCTAAATGGTCTCTGACGAAATTCTGTCTATAACTGGGCTCTGTTCAATTTTGGTCTTTACAGGTGAAATAGCCGTAAATGGATATAAAACTAAATGTTATGGCTAAGTTGTCTGTTTTCCTTAACAAAACATCGAAGACAATATTCTCTGAAAATGGTCCTTTTACAAATTCGGTCATAAACATATAAATAAACTTCTATGATTATTTGAAACTCTGAAAATAGCTGTAAGGAAATAGGAGGAGAGAGAGAGAGAGAGGGACGGTCCAGATATTATGGAGAAGATAAGATAAGATAAGATAAGAGGTAACCTGAATGCGGCGTCTGGCTGACCGGCTAAAGTAAACACAGGTGCGGCGACAGATTGTGAGGTAAGGGGGAAGGGAGGGGGTGTGAGGTACAAGCGGGGGGATGCAGGGGGAGGGAAAGGTGAGGGAGGGGGGATGGCAGGGAAATGAATCAGATATATAGCAATATACAAGTTTCTATGTAAGAAACAAATAAGAACTTTTAACAAAACTCGTATGACATTATTTTATGATAAGAACTTTAACAAACTTCTAAGGTCTCGGAAATTATTTTCATCATAAGAACTTTAACAAACTCGTATGACATTATTTTTCATTATAAGAACTTTAACAAAATTCTATAATCTCAGAAATTACTCACTCATAAGAATTCTTTACTTCTAAAATCTGTGAATAGCCAAATTCACCTGAAAACCCCCAAGCGCTACACGGGAATTTGAATTTCTCCCATAAGAACTTTAACAAACTCGTATGACATTATTTTCGTCATATGAACTCTTAACAAACTTCTATAATCTCAGAAATTACTCACTCATAAGAAATCCTTAAATCCTAAATCTGTACCTCCCCAAATTCACCTGAAAACCCTAAAGCGCTACAGGGGAATTTACAAATTCACCTGAAACCCCCGAAGCGCTACATGGGAATTTACAGAAAAAAAAAAATTCCTCTGTGGCGCTTACCCCCTACTACTATAGTGTACCTACCGGAAACGACAAGAGTATGAAAAACAACCCAGAGACTGATCAAACTGGTGTCAATAAAAGGACAGAACAATGTGAAGAAGGTGACGGTAAGTGGAGGTGGAGGCTTTTCTTCCCTACTTTATGCACGCTGGCCTACCACCAGAAGCTGCTGTGGGCAGTCAACCTGGGAAGAGAGCACCGCAAATTCGAGCCACTGCAGAAGGAAGGTGTGAACAGACCTTACATAACGGTAAGTTTTATGGAGGCAGATATGTTTCTGACTTAGCAAAGATATAGTGGAATTGTCATGAAAATACCAGAGGAGAACGAGAAATGGACGAAAGTGATTATCTACAAATACCCTCATATACTATACCCCGAATTAATCCTCGACGACCAACGATTTGTGTGGGCCAAGCGTCACCTTATTAAGGATGAAGCTCGGAATCAGGTTGTGGCTCTACTGGGAGGTGAAGTTCCCGAGAGAGTGTTCATCACCAGAGCTGGCTACAGGCATGTACCAAAGTATGTGGAACAGCACATAATATGTCTGAAATGCTGCAGATGGGGACATAAATCCTGGAGCTGTTAACATGATCCACGATGTCGTTTCTGCGGAAAGTCTCACCTTTCTAATGTGTGTAGAAACAAACTTAAGCTGGATGAGAAAATAGTTACCAGATGCTGCAAATGTGGAGGTGTTCACAACGCCAGCTCGGCTGTGTGTAGCAAGAGATCGAGTATGGATGTTCCCCGGCCGGTGAATGTTACAGAGCAAGCAAGAGCTCCTAACCAGACACCGGGAGCACAGTAGAAAAGCCAGCACCAAACAGCGCCAGTGAGTCGGTCGAATGCGTGGGTAAAGAAGTCACCTTTACTTCGTCAGGCTCAAGCAACAAGCAGCCACACCAACACTCAGGACTCCAGCAGTGACAGTGTAACGGTGAGAGAAGTGGTTACTGTGGCTCAGGAAGATGGCCATAATGGTATGGTCAAGGAGGTGTGGGCTGAAATGAGGAAAGTTTGTGAGTTCCTCCGAAATCTTGGGCACAAAATCGAGTCTAATGAGGCAAAATTAAACATTCAGGTGAAGGTAAAGGAAAGTCACAAAACAGGGAAGGAAATAGTGGTTGAGGACAATAATGAAACAATGAGTGATAAAATGAAGGAAAGTGAAGTGAGTGTAAATAAATGGTAGTCGTAGTGAAAGGAAGAAATCTATAATTAAATATACAATGAAGGAATCAGTTGTGCCAATAATGGACATAAGGGACTAAAAAATCTCTCGAGAAAAGCAATGTTGCTTTTGCGAGTGAAATTGGGAGGAAGTTGGAAATATTATACAAAGTATTACTATCATATAACGAACTTTTTGGGGATGATATGAAAGTGAATTGTTTAATAATAGATCGCCCTAGACTGAAAGTGTTGTCATGGAATGTTAATGGTTTAAGAAACAGGATTACAGATGTTCATTGTTATGTGATGGGAAATTATATTGATGTTGTAGCTCTCCAGGAGACAGGGGATAGGAATGAAGTCTAATTGAAATTAAATTGCTATGAAGGGTTTCACCTTTTCGCCGCAAATAACATCAGAGGCACGTCGATTTATGTTAAGAACACCATACCAACCGAATTAGTAGAACCACCGTCAAAAACGCAAGGTATAGAGTGTCTGTGTTAAATTATCATTAAGGGAATGGGAATTTATTGTAATTAATTTGTATGTATCCAGGAACTGCTTCGACGCTCACTATCTACTTGACTGCATATATACTAATCCTTCAATGGTCGTTGGGGACCTTAATGCTCGGCACACAAGCCTTGGGACAGTGAGTAGTATTAATACTAATGGGGTCAATGGGTTACAGTTTCTATAAGATCATCCAGATACCTGTCTCTTGGGAAACAATGAACCAACTCACATCAGGAGAGAACGGCTTGACTATGCCTGCATGTTAAACTCTCAGGGGATTATAGGGAGACTCGGATTATTCGGGATCTACTTCGTGACCTCTTTGCTTTGAACGTTGAATTGCCACTGGAGAAAAAACAAGTCCACTTTCAAAGGAAAAGACTAAATAATAATAAAGAAAAAAAATATTTTACTCAGAATATGGGAGAGTGGTATCAAGAATACACGCCGCTCTGCGTTGATAGCTTTTACGAGGACATGGCCGAGAACATAGAGAAACTAGTACAGAGGTAAAATAACGGGGGCAGGGGAAGCAAGATGCATGACCTAAGAAATTTAAATATTCCAATGATCAGTGGGTTAAGGGATGGGAGAGAATGCTACGGAGTGCACACAAAAAATGGTTACAAAATGGAATGAGGGATGAAGAGAAAAATACAATGTTGGAAATGCCTAGGGAATGCAGTCAGGTGGGGAAGGAGGTGCGGGACAGATACTGGCAAAACCTGGCTCAGTTCATTAGTAATACTAAGAACCCTAAAATCGGCGGTTGTAAGACCAAATTCATAGTTCACTCAGATCCAAGAAAGGTTGCTAATGAGTTAGTAGATAAATGTGCTAGTGCTGCTGGTATTGTCACGGTTAACCCCTTTCCTTCATTATGTAGTTAGGGTTATTCCCGCGGGTCTTCCCCCCCCCCTGTACCTGGGCGTCACTGCTCACCCTGGGGGGCTCATCAGTCTACCAAGGGCGGGCCTTGAATTGCACCCCTGGCGAGTCGGGAATCCAACCTCACCTTTGTTACTCTCGGTTGAACTTGCCCGCCGTGATACTGGAAAAAATACACAGGTAAGTCCTTACCTTCTTACTCTGTCACTCAATCAAGGACGCCAGCTGGGTGTTTGTATTTGTGTCCCAACAACCCTTCTCAGTGATCTTATTCATTGTCATCAACAGTTGATTGACAGTTGAGAGGCGGGCCGAAAGAGCAAAGCTCAACCCCCGCAAAAACACAACTAGTAAACACAAACCAAGGACTCAATGTCAGGTGCAAAGTTTAGCGATACAAATGATTTACTGAGATAGCCCTATAGATGAAGGCTCACTCAAACACAGTATTAAAATCGATAATAAGTTTACTAAAGAAAACTATATTGGATCCACATAGTGAAATAATATACTTGGAACTGTCAGACGGCGGCAAAACTCCTCACCTGCCTCTGACAGCACAGTCAGCTGGACGATTCATAAGCTCGCTCCTGGCCTCATGAATCCAGCAACTTCCTCTAGCTGCACAAAATGTCACAGCACCCGCACACACACACATATATATTTATATGTCGTACCAAGTAGCCAGAATTCACTTCATGGCCTACTATGCAAGGCCCGATTTGCTTATTAAGCCGAGTGATTTTCTTTATATTCAATAAATTGTTTCCAATTAGTTTATTTGAATTATTATTATTATATTGTATTAAGAACATAAATTATTTACTTAATTGTGTTAGTTTAAGTTAGGTTAAGATAGGTTAGGTTAGGTTAGGTAGGGTTGGTTAGGTTCGATCATATATCTTCGTTAGTTTTAACTCAAATTTTAAAAAAATTAACTCATACATAATGAAATGAATACCTCTATCATTTCATAAGAAAAAATATTAAAAAACATATATATTCAGGAAAACTTGGCTTATTAGGCAAATTGAACCTTGCATAGTAGGCCGAGTACGACGTTCTGGCTACAAGGTACAACATACATACATACATATATATATATATATATATATATATATATATATATATATATATATATATATATATATATATATATATATATATATATATATATATATATATATATGTATACAACTTTAGAACACTTTCCCACCAGGAGACTCGAACCCTAGCCAGCACAGAAGCCTTCCAGCAACTGGCATAATCTGTGCTGGCTAGGGTTCGAGTCTCCTGGTGGGAAAGTGTTCTAAAGTTGTATACTTCACTCTCGTGTTTAGAAGAGTTGTGCCATATATATATATATATATATATATATATATATATATATATATATATATATATATATATATATATATATATATATATATATGTCGTACCTAGTAGCCAGAACGCACTTCTCAGCCTACTATGCAAGGCCCAATTTGCCTAATAAGCTAAGTTTTCATGAATTAATTGATTTTCGACTACCTAACCTACCTAACCTAACCTAACCTTACTTTTTCGGCTACCTAATCTAACCTAACCTATAAAGATAGGTTAGGTTAGGTTAGGTAGGGTTGGTTAGGTTCGGTCACATATCTACGTTAATTTTAACTCCAATAAAAAAAAATTGACCTCATACTTAATGAAATGGGTAGCTTTATCATTTCATAAGAAAAAAATTAGAGAAAATTTATTAATTCAAGAGAACTTGGCTTATTAGGCAAATCGGGCCTTGCATAGTAGGCCGAGAAGTGCATTCTGGCTACTAGGTACGACATATATATATATATATATATATATATATATATATATATATATATATATATATATATATATATATATATATATATATATATATATATATATAAATATATATATATATATATATATATATATATATATATATATATATATATATATATATATATATGCGAACAAGCCTGAATGGTCCCCAGGACTATATGCGACTGAAAACTCACACTCCATAAGTGACTCGAACCCATTCTCCCAGGAGCAACGCAACTGGAAACTACAGGATGCCTTAATCCGCTTGACCATCACGACTGGACATAAGGAAGTGATAGCCGAAGCTATTTGAACCACTTCCCCGCCAGCACTCGGATGGTAATCTTGGGCATAGCATTTTATCAAATCACCTCATTCTTTGGGGCACACGTGAGGAACACAAATGCGAACAAGCCTGAATGGTCCCCAAGGACTATATGCGACTAAAAACTCACACCCCAGTAGTGACTCGAACCCATACTCCCAGGAGCAATGCAACTGGTAACTACAGGATGTCTTAATACGCTTGACCATCACGACAGGACAAATAAGGAAGTGATTATGGGTTCGAGCCACTTCTGGGGTGTGAGTTTTCAGTTACATATAGTCCTGGGGACTATTCAGGCTTGTTCGCATTTGTGTTCCTCACGTGTGCCCCAAAGAATGAGGTGATTTGATAAAATGCTATGCCCAAGATTACCATCTGAGTTGCCAGTGGGGAAGTGGTTCAAATAGCTTCGGCTATTAATTGCTTTTGTCCGGCCGTGATGGTCAAGCGGATTAAGGCGCCCTGTAGTTACCAGTTGCGTTGCTCCTGGGAGTATGGGTTCGAGTCACTTCTGGGGTGTGAGTTTTCAGTCGCATATAGTCCTGTGTGTTGGAAGTTTCCAACACTAATACAATACTATTGTATTATAATAAATCATTATTGTTATACACTAACTACAGTAGTCACTAAATTTACTAACAGTAATGTTAACATAAACTAACCATTATATCTGCGTATTGATGCTGGAATTCTTACGAAATCAAGCACCAATATTGCGTCAGATTATATCTAGTTAAACACATTTGTTGCCAATGTGCTAGAGATTTGAATGTGGTTCTCTAAAATCATCAGTATTCCGTGTGATAATTATTTACGGATAACATAACTCCCAAATAATTCTTAATCGAGAGTTTTTAGTTACAATTGTTATCAAGTAATAGTTTTTCTGTCACGCGTGAATGCCATGGAAAAAACTATAATCTTCTCCATTTCTTGTTTACCACCATAAGACGAGAAAGCAATAATATTTAAATCTCTAGAATCACAACCCAGTCCTTATTTAAGTATTTTAACCACAATTGCGCGAAATAGTATTATTCGTGATAAATAATTTCTGTGGTGAATGCGGGATGCGGGTTGGAGAGGAAGGAGACGCCATTGTTGAGGCTGGTGTTGCGGAGTGAGTAGCCAGCGTGCGTACTTGGACAGAAGAAAGTCGTGGCGTCAGAGTCTGAGACACGTGACGTTGGGATTATCAGCATGAACTACACTGATACTCAACTTAGAACGAATAATTATTCTCCTACGTGATCTACAGTGCTCGGTCAAATAATAACGCGTCGATATTCAAGCCAAACTCTCAACCACGTGTACAACATTGTGGAAGTTTTAGACTGAGACGCAATATCGGCAGACTTCAGCATATACTGCGCTCATGCTAAGTATATTTTCTATCTTGATGCATCATTAGAGATTGTATATTTCGTGGGTAGTCTGTCGTTACATAGCGGGACGACAATAAATCCAATGTTAGTACCGCATTAATATTCATTTTCTATTTTCATAAATTTTGAGATTTAAGTAGCCTAGTTCAATGCTACGTAATATCCTTTAAATTACAGCTCGTATGTGAGGAGTCAACGAGTCGTTAACTACATTCGTGTTATTCACCTCTAATGCCTTCTGTGTGGAGATCCTGAGATCACGAGGACGAAGCACGAACGATGTCATAGAAATCGTCTTAAAGCTAAGACTTTTTGTACACATTTAATTATTCCAATTTATTATACATATCCATAATATTATCATATCGAATGCTTACTATATGAATTTGGAGATTGGTGTATTTACCTAGATGATTGCTCTTTAATTCTAACAATCATTAATATTCTCTATTTGGATTTACCTATTGATTCTATAATATTTTTGGTCATAATATTCTTTACTCAACAATGAACAGGTGACGAACCACACTAGTTCCTAGACGTATATGAAGTTCTAGCAATACCCCCCCAATGTAGGTGTTTGAGGCATAGACTCTAGTTAATTAATCATACAGTCCATTATTTATTTAAGTGATTATTCTTTCCAATAATTATCCATAGACACTGGTTCTTCCTTGTGTTTCTAATGATCACTTTTTATTAGTTTCCCTCTTTTCTCAAAAGTGGGTGGTCCTTCGTTATCATATAAAATAAGTAAGTAATTCAATAATTGAGTCAAGCCCCAGATATCCCCCACTGGGGACCATTCAGGCTTGTTCACATTTGTGTTCCTCACGTGTGCCCCAAAGAATGAGGTGATTTGATAAAATGCTATGCCCAAGATTACCATCCGAGTTGCCGGCGGGAAAGTGGTTCAAATAGCTTCGGCTATCACTTCCTTTTGTCCGGCCATGATGGTCAAGCGGATTAAGTCGCCCTGTAGTTACCAGTTGCGTTGCTCGTGGGAGTATGGGTTCGAGTCACTTCTGGGGTGTGAGTTTTCAGTCATATATATATATATATATATATATATATATATATATATATATATATATATATATAGATATATATAGATATATATATATATATATATATATATATATATATACTGGCAGCAGGTTTTCTTTCAAACATGTTTCATTGAATATGACCGCATATTCTGTATTTATTATTTTCTGGTTTAGGGCTTCTATCCCTCTAACTATTTTCTTAGCATCAGGGCTTAATTGAAATAGGAGTTCTCCAAAACTCATTTTCGTACTTTTAGGGTGAAGAAAAGAAGTGATTTACTATAGAGTGTATTACACTTATTTGTATAATTTGCACGACGTTTCGAACCTCCATGGTTCATTCTCAAGTGAACAGATCTTACAATACTAGTTGATTTTATACCCGCATTAGGTCAGGTGATAATACCATGAAGGTGAAAACATGGGGGGATACATAAGGGATAAACATAGGGGCTGCAGAAGGCTTATTGGCCCATACGAGGCATCTCCTATCTAAACACAAAGATTAATCCAGTGTAATTGGCCTGTTATGTTGGACATTGTCTTCTGTGTTGGCATCGATATGTTCTTGTCTTGTCCTTACTCTCATGGTGGGTAGAGTAAATAGTTCCGTGATTTGGGTGTTCATGGTAGGTCGCTCTATTCTTATGTGAATTGCCTCAAGAATTTGTAATCTTCTTGAATCTTGGGTTTTGTCTATTATGCAAGTATTCTTGTTCAACATTTCTCTTGTTAGCGTAATGTCATGGGCTTGTCTCATGTGATTCCTAGGGGCACCAGATTGAAGATGGCATGTCAAACGCCTCGTCAGCTTGGTCGACGTCATACCTATGTACTTACATTGAAGGTTACATCCTTCGTGGGGGCAAGTGTACATGTATGCAACGCTTGACTGCTGTAGAGGGTTCTCCGTCGGCTTCGGGCTGTTTTTGATAAGGAGTTCGGAAGTCTTCTTTGTTTTGTAGAATATTATGAGGTTTATGTTTTGGTTAGGAGTAGTGCTTTTTACTCCTTTTCGGATTATTTCTTTCATTATTCTTTCCTCTTTTATATGTTCACTGTGCATGGTTGATTTGTAATATAATTTTATTGGGGGTGTTGTGGTTTCTGTTCTAGGTTCTGAATTATACCAACGGTCCAAGTGTCTTCTTATAGCAGCGTTTATTTCCGCGTTGCTATACCCGTTGTTCACCAATACCTGAGTTACTCTTTCAAACTCTCTACTCACGTTGCTCCATTCAGAGCAGTGGGTAAGCGCTCGACGAATATAAGCATTGAGAACACTGGCTTTGTATCTTTGGGGGCACTCACTTCTACCGTTCAGGCATAATCCTATGTTGGTGGGCTTGGTATATACGTTGGTGCTTAAAGAGGTTCCTGTTTTTGTTATTAGTACATCCAAGAATGGCAGACTGTTATTTTCACTATTTTCATGTGTAAATCGGAGTACTGACTCTCTCTCTAGGTGTCTTTTTAGGTCAATTAGTTCATCTGAGTCTTTTACTATTACGAATATGTCATCTACATAACGGCAGTATACAGTTGGTTTTTGTCTGCTACTGAAGACCCTATCTTCGATGGTTCCCATATAAAAATTAGCAAATAAAACTCCTAAGGGGGAGCCCATTGCTACTCCGTCTATTTGTAAATACATGTCTCCTTGTGGACTGATGAAAGGGGCTTCCTTTGTACATGCTTCGAGAAGACTTTTCAAGTGTGGCTCAGGTATGTCTAATTTGGGGGTGCTCTCGTCTCTGTATACTCTGTCCAGTATCATTCCTATGGTTGTGTCGACTGGGACGTTGGTAAAAAGGGATTCAACGTCCAGGGAAGCGATGATTCCATCGGGCTGGGTAGATTTGATCAATTCTAGGAAATCTGCTGATGATTGTAGACTAAACTTACTTGGAGTGTATGGAGTTAGGAGTTCATTGAGTTTCTTTGCCAGGTGATAAGTTGGGGTTGGTATTTGGCTGATTATAGGGCGTAGTGGGTTACCTGGTTTATGCGTCTTAACATTGCCGTAGGCATATCCTAAGCCATAGTCGCCTTGAAGTTTATTGAAATGCACACTACCTTTCTTTGCGTTGATTGCTGTAATTGTTTTGTTTACTTTCCGCTTAAGGTCTTCTACGGGGTTCCTTGTGATTCGTTGAAATTTGGAGTCGTCACTTAGGATGTCGCTAATTTTGTTCATGTATTCATGGGTAGGAATCAATACATATGCTGCTGTTTTGTCGGCTTTTCTTATTGTTACGTCTTTCAGATTTTTTAGTTGTTTCGCTGCTTCTTTGAGTCGTGGGGTTAAGATTGTAGATGAATATGTTCCTCGTTTTTTCCCTGCTTCTGCAAGTAGTTCAGCTTGAAGTGTGTCAGTGGTGATGACTTTTTTGTTGTCTTCTAGCTTATGGATATCGTCCAGAAGCATTTCGATTTCCAGGCGTTTTTGATGCATCTTTGGTTTAGATAAGAATTGACAATTTAGACCAAGATTTAAGAGGTCTCGTTGGTCCTGGGTAAGATCATAAGAAGTCAGGTTAAAGTAGCCATCTTTAGGACGAGGGATTTTAGCTGTCCCTAAACGGTGGACAGCTAAAAATCCCTCGTCCTAAAGATGGCTACTTTAACCTGACTTCTTATGATCTTACCCAGGACCAACGAGACCTCTTAAATCTTGGTCTAAATTGTCAATTCTTATCTAAACCAAAGATGCATCAAAAACGCCTGGAAATCGAAATGCTTCTGGACGATATCCATAAGCTAGAAGACAACAAAAAAGTCATCACCACTGACACACTTCAAGCTGAACTACTTGCAGAAGAAGGGAAAAAACGAGGAACATATTCATCTACAATCTTAACCCCACGACTCAAAGAAGCAGCGAAACAACTAAAAAATCTGAAAGACGTAACAATAAGAAAAGCCGACAAAACAGCAGCATATGTATTGATTCCTACCCATGAATACATGAACAAAATTAGCGACATCCTAAGTGACGACTCCAAATTTCAACGAATCACAAGGAACCCCGTAGAAGACCTTAAGCGGAAAGTAAACAAAACAATTACAGCAATCAACGCAAAGAAAGGTAGTGTGCATTTCAATAAACTTCAAGGCGACTATGGCTTAGGATATGCCTACGGCAATGTTAAGACGCATAAACCAGGTAACCCACTACGCCCTATAATCAGCCAAATACCAACCCCAACTTATCACCTGGCAAAGAAACTCAATGAACTCCTAACTCCATACACTCCAAGTAAGTTTAGTCTACAATCATCAGCAGATTTCCTAGAATTGATCAAATCTACCCAGCCCGATGGAATCATCGCTTCCCTGGACGTTGAATCCCTTTTTACCAACGTCCCAGTCGACACAACCATAGGAATGATACTGGACAGAGTATACAGAGACGAGAGCACCCCCAAATTAGACATACCTGAGCCACACTTGAAAAGTCTTCTCGAAGCATGTACAAAGGAAGCCCCTTTCATCAGTCCACAAGGAGACATGTATTTACAAATAGACGGAGTAGCAATGGGCTCCCCCTTAGGAGTTTTATTTGCTAATTTTTATATGGGAACCATCGAAGATAGGGTCTTCAGTAGCAGACAAAAACCAACTGTATACTGCCGTTATGTAGATGACATATTCGTAATAGTAAAAGACTCAGATGAACTAATTGACCTAAAAAGACACCTAGAGAGAGAGTCAGTACTCCGATTTACACATGAAAATAGTGAAAATAACAGTCTGCCATTCTTGGATGTACTAATAACAAAAACAGGAACCTCTTTAAGCACCAACGTATATACCAAGCCCACCAACATAGGATTATGCCTGAACGGTAGAAGTGAGTGCCCCCAAAGATACAAAGCCAGTGTTCTCAATGCTTATATTCGTCGAGCGCTTACCCACTGCTCTGAATGGAGCAACGTGAGTAGAGAGTTTGAAAGAGTAACTCAGGTATTGGTGAACAACGGGTATAGCAACGCGGAAATAAACGCTGCTATAAGAAGACACTTGGACCGTTGGTATAATTCAGAACCTAGAACAGAAACCACAACACCCCCAATAAAATTATATTACAAATCAACCATGCACAGTGAACATATAAAAGAGGAAAGAATAATGAAAGAAATAATCCGAAAAGGAGTAAAAAGCACTACTCCTAACCAAAACATAAACCTCATAATATTCTACAAAACAAAGAAGACTTCCGAACTCCTTATCAAAAACAGCCCGAAGCCGACGGAGAACCCTCTACAGCAGTCAAGCGTTGTATACATGTACACTTGCCCCCACGAAGGATGTAACCTTCAATGTAAGTACATAGGTATGACGTCGACCAAGCTGACGAGGCGTTTGACATGCCATCTTCAATCTGGTGCCCCTAGGAATCACATGAGACAAGCCCATGACATTACGCTAACAAGAGAAATGTTGAACAAGAATACTTGCATAATAGACAAAACCCAAGATTCAAGAAGATTACAAATTCTTGAGGCAATTCACATAAGAATAGAGCGACCTACCATGAACACCCAAATCACGGAACTATTTACTCTACCCACCATGAGAGTAAGGACAAGACAAGAACATATCGATGCCAACACAGAAGACAATGTCCAACATAACAGGCCAATTACACTGGATTAATCTTTGTGTTTAGATAGGAGATGCCTCGTATGGGCCAATAAGCCTTCTGCAGCCCCTATGTTTATCCCTTATGTATCCCCCCATGTTTTCACCTTCATGGTATTATCACCTGACCTAATGCGGGTATAAAATCAACTAGTATTGTAAGATCTGTTCACTTGAGAATGAACCATGGAGGTTCGAAACGTCGTGCAAATTATACAAATAAGTGTAATACACTCTATAGTAAATCACTTCTTTTCTTCACCTTAAAAGTACGAAAATGAGTTTTGGAGAACTCCTATTTCAATTAAGCCCTGATGCTAAGAAAATAGTTAGAGGGATAGAAGCCCTAAACCAGAAAATAATAAATACAGAATATGCGGTCATATTCAATGAAACATATATATATATGTATATATATATATATATATATATATATATATATATATATATATATATATATATATATATATATATATATATGTATATATATATATATATATATATATATATATATATATATATATATGTATATATATATATATATATATATATATATATGTATATATATATATATATATATATATATATATATATATATATATATATATATATATATATATATATATATATATATATATATATATTGTGACGGTAAAGTGTTGGAGTGTTGATGTTCGGCAGTCTCAATGGCAGGGGGCAATGCCTCGTTACATTTACAGAAAAAATAGAACCTCCTGCTTGCCTGTTTGTCTGTGGTAAGGTAATGGGAAGACACACAAAACACAAAGTATAAACAATGATATTTTAATTACTCTAGAAAACAAGATATGAACAAAGACAATCCCTTGGCTTACGTAAAATTCAAAACAAGTCAACAAACAAAACAACATGAATAATTAATATCTGTAAAATTTACTCTAAAACAAAATAAAGTGCAAAGAATTATAATAATATTAATCAGTTGCTGAGAATACTGGCTTAAGCTGCCACCTCCCCTAGTACACGACAGCCAGAGCTTTGTCTACTAGAGAAAGATGTCAACTCCAAAGAGAACAGAGATATTCTGAGGAGTACGGTGTGTGCTGGCCCAGATGTCTACTCAGGTAGTGGGCGTGAGTGCAGGTGCGGCGACACACCAGCCAATCAGGAGCAGGCAGGCGGAGAATGGGTAATTTGCTCGTTGAAGGCGGGCAGAGGCCGGCGTGTCTGGTGGTGCAAGGTACGCTTTGCTTCCTGGGCAAAACGTTTGGCGATACTGGTGTACGTATCTTCAATATAGTATCTTGTACTTGAATGACGAGAATTATGATGGGAAGAGCAGGCTCAATCTCTCTTGAAAGAGATTATCGTCACAATATATATATATATATATATATATATATATATATATATATATATATATATATATATATATATATATATATATATATATATATATATATATATATATATATTAGTATATTTTGGTAGCAGTCTTTCCTGTAGACATATATTATTAAATATGACCGAAAAAGTAAGATTAATAATTCTAACACGAATTTTCTCAATCTTTCGTACATTTCTTTTCACTGTTCGAGGTAAATCAAAAATCAATTCTCCAAAATTCATTTTTATGTCTAGTCTGACGCGACACGAGCGCGTTTCGTAAAACTTATTACATTTTCAAAGACTTTAGTTTACAAATACACAACTGAATAGAACTTACGCATCTCCGATTTTATATCTACATTTGAGAGAGGTGGATGGGGTGAGGTGGCATTAATAGGGTATTAATTTCATCAACACAAGACAGAACAAGAGGTGGCATTAATAGGGTATTAATTTCATCAACACAAGACAGAACACGAAACAATGGGTATTGAATAGAAGTGATTGTAGAAAGCCTATTGGTCCATATTTCTTGATGCTTCTATATTGGAGCGGAGTCTTGAGGTGGGTAGAATATAGTTGTGCATTAATTGGCTGTTGATTGCTGGTGTTGACTTCTTGATGTGTAGTGCCTCGCAAACGTCAAGCCGCCTGCTATCGCTGTATCTATCGAGGATTTCTGTGTTGTTTACTAGGATTTCTCTGGCGATGTTTTGGTTGTGGGAAGAGATTATATGTTCCTTAATGGAGCCCTTTTGCTTATGCATCGTTAAACGCCTAGAAAGAGATGTTGTTGTCTTGCCTATATACTGGGTTTTTTGGAGCTTACAGTCCCCAAGAGGGCATTTGAAGGCATAGACGACGTTAGTCTCTTTTAAAGCGTTCTGTTTTGTGTCTAGAGAGTTTCTCATGAGTAAGCTGGCCGTTTTTCTGGTTTTATAGTAAATCGTCAGTTGTATCCTCTGATTTTTGTCTGTAGGGATAACGTTTCTATTAACAATATCTTTCAGGACCCTTTCCTCCGTTTTATGAGCTGTGGAAAAGAAGTTCATGTAAAATAGTCTGATAGGGGGTATAGGTGTTGTGTTAGTTGTCTCTTCAGAGGTTGCATGGCGTTTCACTTTCCTTCTTATGATGTCTTCGACGAAACCATTGGAGAAGCCGTTGTTGACTAGGACCTGCCTTACCCTACAGAGTTCCTATGGCAATTCCACGACCAAGAGATGGCTTCCTGAACCTTGCAGGAATTAACCTCACTGAGGACCAAGTCACTCTCCTAAATCTGGGCATAAACTGTCATGTTATGTCCAGACCGAGTGAGATGGCTCGGAAAGTAGAGTTGGAAATTCTGTTGGACGACATATTCGACCTCGAGACACAAAAGAAGGTCACTACCAAAGATACCTTGCAAGCAGAACTTATTGCAGAAGGAGGAAAGAATCGAGGCAATTACAGAAGCACCATACTGTCCCCCGAGCTCAAAGCGGCAGCCAAAAGCCTTCGTGAGAACAAGGAGATAGTTGTCAGGAGAGGTGACAAGTCGCCAATATATGTCATTCTTAAAAAAGACGACTATCTGGCGAAAATGAACATCATACTATCTGACCAAACTAAGTTCCAAAGGGTAACGAAGGACACTACAGCCGAATTAAAAGCAAAGGTCAACAAACTGATCGAAACTGTGAACGCCAAGAAATCCGGACTCCACCTGCCAAAGATCATTGGGGAATATAAACCTGGATATGCGTATGGAAATGTCAAGACGCACAAGGCTGGAAACCCACTTCGGCCAATCATTAGCCAGATACCCACACCCACGTACAGACTGGCGAAGCGACTCAACGGCCTGCTGACTCCTTATGTTCCTTGCGCCTTCAGCCTGAAGTCTCCAAAGGAATTTGTTGACTTACTGCGGGGCACACGGGCCACAGGGATAAGAGCCTCGTTGGACGTAGAATCGCTGTTTACCAACGTACCTGTGGACGAGACAATCGGGATGATAGCCGACAGAGTGTATCGTGATCCAGCCTGTACTCCTCTTGACATACCAGAAAATATTCTGAGGAAACTACTCCAAGCTTGTACTAAAGAGGCACCCTTCTTGAGCCCGGATGGGCACATGTATAAGCAAGTAGATGGGGTCGCCATGGGTTCTCCCCTAGGTGTCCTGTTTGCAAACTTTTACATGGGTACCATCGAGCAAAAAGTCTTAGTCGACATGAACTTGAAACCGGCCATATACTGCAGGTATGTTGACGACATTTTTACACAGGTACCTGATGTCAGACATCTGCAGGAGCTGAAGGAGGCATTTGAGCAGAGTTCCGTGCTGCGTTTCACTTACGAGATGGAAAAGGATGGGAAGCTGCCCTTTCTAGATGTAACAGTCATGGAAAAGAGCGGAGGTTTCCACACTGCAGTCTACACTAAGGAAACGAACATAGGAATGTGCCTAAATGCCAACAGCGACTGCCCAGACAGGTACAAGAGGAGTGTTGTTAACGCATATGTCGACCGTGCTCTCAGCCACAGCTCAGAATGGAAGCAAGTCGACGAAGAACTCTGTAGGGTAAGGCAGGTCCTAGTCAACAACGGCTTCTCCAATGGTTTCGTCGAAGACATCATAAGAAGGAAAGTGAAACGCCATGCAACCTCTGAAGAGACAACTAACACAACACCTATACCCCCTATCAGACTATTTTACAGGAACTTCTTTTCCACAGCTCATAAAACGGAGGAAAGGGTCCTGAAAGATACTGTTAATAGAAACGTTATCCCTACAGACAAAAATCAGAGGATACAACTGACGATTTACTATAAAACCAGAAAAACGGCCAGCCTACTCATGAGAAACTCTCCAGACACAAAACAGAACGCTTTAAAAGAGATTAACGTCGTCTATGCCTTCAAATGCCCTCTTGGGGACTGTAAGCTCCAAAAAACCCATTATATAGGAAAGACAACAACATCTCTTTCTAGGCGTTTAACGATGCATAAGCAACAGGGCTCCATTAAGGAACATATAATCTCTTCCCACAACCTAACCATCGCCAGAGAAATCCTAGTAAACAACACAGAAATCATCGATAGATACAGCGATAGCAGGTGGCTTGACGTTTGCCAGGCACTACACATCAAGAAGTCAACACCAGCAATCAACAGCCAATTAATGCACAACTATATTCTACCCACCTCAAGACTCCGCTCCAATATAGAAGCATCAAGAAATATGGACCAATAGGCTTTCTACAATCACTTCTATTCAATACCCATTGTTTCGTGTTCTGTCTTGTGTTGATGAAATTAATACCCTATTAATGCCACCTCGTGTTCTGTCTTGTGTTGATGAAATTAATACCCTATTAATGCCACCTCACCCCATCCACCTCTCTCAAATGTAGATATAAAATCGGAGATGCGTAAGTTCTATTCAGTTGTGTATTTGTAAACTAAAGTCTTTGAAAATGTAATAAGTTTTACGAAACGCGCTCGTGTCGCGTCAGACTAGAAATAAAAATGAATTTTGGAGAATTGATTTTTGATTTACCTCCAACAGTGAAAAGAAATGTACGAAAGATTGAGAAAATTCGTGTTAGAATGATTAATCTTACTTTTTCAGTCATATTTAATAATAATAATAATAATATATATATATATATATATATATATATATATATATATATATATATATATATATATATATATATATATATATATATATATATATATATATATATATATATATATATATATATATATATATATATATATATATATATATATATATATATATATAAATGGAGATGTCCATTCTTTAACTGAAATTCTTTGTAATTTTCACACAACGTTCCGTTCGGATCCGAGCACGTTTTTATATACATGCTATATAGATGTCACGTCTGTGACGGGAAAACATATGCTTTTTTGGAAAAACTGTGTTTTTCATGTGAGGGAAAATCTTTGAAACCTCTTTACCGACTACTTTGAAATTTTGACATAACGTTGCATTCAAATAGGCGAATGTTTTTATATACCTACTATATACATGTTTCACATTTAACAAGAACAAATATACTTTTCTTGAAAACAGCACCATCTGTTGTTTGTAAGAGCAACACACGCTGTAATCTGCAAAAGTTCTTCACTGATTGCTTTGAAACTTTGACACAATGATCCATTCGAATACACGTGTGTTTTTATACACCTACTATGTAAATGCCACACCTGTGACAGGTAAAAACATGTTGTTGTTTTTAAACAGCGCCATTTTTTGCATGTAGGAGTAACATTCGCAATAGTAAATATCTTACAATTCGATTTCAATGTTTCCAATTCCATTGATAAATTTTATTTTTATATATTTCAATTTTTGTATTATTATTATTTTGTGTGGCATTGTGTTGGAATTCAGCTGTGTTGTTTACCATACCGTTCATTTTGTAAGTATAAGTATAGATGCCACACCTGTAATATGTAAAACTATGTTTTTCTTGAAAAGCAGCACCATCTGTTGCATGTAAGAGCAACACACATGCTATACTAAATATGTTTCAATTCCATTTCAATGTTTCTGATTTCAGTGTTAAATTGAATTTTCATAGGTTTTGATTTATTTTCATTTTGATTAATTTATTTTGTTTGAATTGGGTTGGAATTGAGCTGTGTTGTTTGCCATACCATTCATTTTGTGAGTATAGTTAATTTTAAGTTGCTAGCCACTCCACCATCCCCTCTTCCTTCCCATCATGCCCCACACCCCAGTACCTTTGTCCTCCCCACCATTTTTCTTTCCCCCCATCCCCTCGTCCCCACCATCCCAAAATCCCCCTTCTCCACCATTACCCCCTCGTCCTACCCTCCATCTCTCACTTCCGTCCCCTTATCATCTCCACCATTTCCCACTCCCTCGTCCGATGGTCTGATGTTCCCATCTGAGAATTGGGAACATCAAGTGATCTGATGTTCCCATCAGTGAAATATAAGAAAAACAGTTAAGAAATAAAATGAAAATATGAAAAAAATATAAAAATAAACTACACTCACGAAGTGAACTGTATGGTAAACAACACAGCTCAATTCCAATTCAATTCACACAAAATAATTAAATCAAGATGAAAATAAATCAAAATCTATGAAAATTCAATTTATCAATGCAATCAGAAACATTGAAAAGGAATTAAACATATTTAGTATAGTATGTGTGTTGTTCCTACATGCAACAGATGGTGCTGTTTTTCAAGAAAAGCATAGTTTTACCTGTTACAGGTTTGGTATCTATACTTATGTATACGAAATGAACGGTATGGTAAACAACACAGCTCAGTTCCATATCTATATCACACAAAATAATTCAAGAAAAAATGTAATAAATCAAAATCTATGCAAATAAAATTTATCAATGCAGTCGGAAACATTGAAGTGGAATTCGTGACATATTCAGTATAGCGTGCATGTTGCTATTATGTGCAACAGATGGCGCTGTTTTTCAAAAATGCATGTTTTTATCTGTCACAGGGGTGGCATCTATATAGTAGATATATAAAACCACGCTCCTATTCGAATGCAACGTTATGTCAAAATTTCAAAGCAATCGGTGAAGAACTTTCAAAGATTACAGCGTGTGGTGCTCTTTCATCCAACAGATGGCGGTTTTTCAAAAAAATGCATGTTTTTTCCTGTCACAGGTGAGGCATGAATATAGTAGATATATAAAAAGACGTGCTTATTCGAATGCAACGTTGTGTCAAAATTTCAAAGTAATCGGTGAAGAGGTTTCGAAGATTTTCCATACATGAAAAACAGTTTTTCTGAAAAAGCATGTTTTTTACCGTCACAGACGTGACATCTATATAGGATATATATATATAAAAATCTGGACGGATGCGAATGGAACGTTGTGTGAAAATTTCAAAGCAGTCGGTGAAGAACTTTCAGAGATTAGCGAATTTGCACAATCGAACATTTCCATTTTTATTTATATAGATTAGTGTTAAGTTTCAGTGTAAGTGTCCCCCCCCCCCTAACCTTGCCCGAAACGCTATACGTACTAATGGCTTTAGGTATTGTATGTACTAGCTCTTTCTTTAAATCAAACATTATTTTTGTAACTCATCTGCAATGTATGTACTTTTACCTAAATAAAGAATCTGAATCTGAATCTTAAACTGGTTGAGAGAGGTACAGCCTTTGACATGATTGGGGAGGTCATTCCACATTCTGGGTCCCTTAATTTGTAGAACATTTCTAGTTTTCAATATTTTCCTAACAGCCACAACTTGGCGCATGGGTTTTTACATTACAAATAGGTACAGCCCCAACTTGGGGCCTAACTTTTTCGTTACCCCCGGCAAGTGATTGCTTCTACTCTCCGAAATTTTCGCTCAAGGGGATTAAAAGGCGCCAACTTGGGGCTGTAGCTATTTGTAATGTAAAACCCATGCGCGAAGTTGGAGCCGTTAGGATAATGTGGAAAAAAACCATGCCCCAAGTTGGGGCCGTAGCCATTTGCAACGTAAAACCAATGCGCCAAATTGGCGCCGTCAGGAAAATATGGAAAAAACCCTGCGCCAAGTTGGCGCCGTCGGGAAAAGCAAAACGGCGCAGATTTGGGGCCATTTCCACTACTCACTACCACCCACAGGATAAGTATTGTGTCCACTACCAACTACAAGATGGGTATGGGGTCCAATACTACCTACAAGATGGGTATTGGATTCACTACCACCCACAAGAAGGGTATGGGGTCCACTACCACTTACAAGATGGGTATGGGGGTCCACTACCAACCACAAAATGGGTATGGGGTCCACTGCCACCCACAAGATGGGTATGGGGGTCAACTACAGCCAAAGGATTGATATAAATTCCACTACTTCCCACGGGGAGTTGATGTTGGGAGTGGGTGTGGTGTTGGGAGCGGGGGTGGTGTTGGGAGTGGTTGTGGTGATGAGAATGGTTGGGAGTTACAAGTAGAATGTTGGATTTAAAAATAGAACTAGTATATACTATGCCTAAAGCACTAATATGCACAGCGTTTTGGGCAAGATCTGGGGAAACCTTAAAAACTAAGACTTAAGACTAATTGAGATCAACAGCTTGAACTGAACTGACATATCTTGACATTTAGGAGATAAGGTAAGTTACAAGGAGTTGATTATGTAGTACTTAGTTGCTTTTCTCTTAAATTGGATGAAAGAGAGGCAATCTTTAACGGGACTGGGAATACATACTCACATACATACATACATACATACATACATACATACATACATACATAAATACATACATACATATGTGGTATATATGGTATGTATGTATATATGTATACATACATATGTATTGTGACGGTGTTCCCCCCTTATATTTCTCCCACGCCTGCAGTAAGAGTCATGTATACTTTACCCGAGCGTTCTCTACGTCGCAGGCATCAGTTTGATATATGTGGGAGAATGTAGTGTTCTCGAAGTGCCGAGAAATTGATAAAAGAAGAGTATTTTGGCCTGTGGTTTAGGCCCTTTAGGAAGCCAATATGGCACTGGCTCTTCTGTTTTCCCGCCAAAACTGTGTGACGTCAGTGACACCAGATTGGTCACCGACAGTGACGTGGCACAGGGAGCCAATGAAAACCTCCCGTGGCGAATATGACGTCACGAAGAAAGGGGGGTCCGGTCATCGCGCCGCGCTGGCGCCATCAGTCTAAGACAGCACGTCAAGGAGGTCGGACGTGCGCTGGGGGGGTCCTGTCAGTTGGACAGTTTACCCCCGTCTCCGGAGGACTTACGCATCACCCGTGGTCTGCCAACACCTGTGGGGTCTTCCTTCGTTCATGTGTTGAACCGAAAAAGGAATTGACAAGATATTGAGCAACAAGTGCTCCAGGAACAGGTGTTGTGCAAGAGTGGAGTCTAGGCAGCGACGTATGCGACGGCTGATAGCTCCACAGTGATGACGTAGCGGATGAACCAATCCTCCGTGAGGGAAGCAGTCTGACACGACACGTCAAGGTGGTTGGACGTGCGAAGATTGGTCCTGTCAGTTTGGCAGTTGTTTCCCGCTCCCGTGGATTTTACGCGTCACCCGAAGTCTGCAAGTACTCTGTGAGGTCTTCCTTCGTTCATGTGTTGAACCAGAGAGGGAATCGACGGGATATTGAGCAACAAGTGCTCCAGGACAGGTACTGTGCAAGAAGAAGTGAAGTCTGTGCAGTGAATTATGCGACGTCTGAGGCAGTTCACCCGTTTGTGACGGCGTAGTGGCTGGACCGAGCCACCGGGAAGCAGTGGAAGGAGAAAACTATTCGGGAATCCGAACGACTGCAGCCGAGACGTAGGCAGGCAGCCGTAGCTGGGAGGAGAAGTCGAAGGCCAGGAGACCGACTCCAACCCTACAAGAAGTCGAGGAGGAGCATGGACCTGCAGTGAAAAGGCACGGAGACGACGCGCTTACGGTGGGACGTTGATTGAGTTCCTGGAGGACACGACAGTGTGTGTGTGTGGGGGCGTTCCCTACACGAGGCAGGAGCCAGGACCAGGAGCTACAACTCAACTCTCACCGGAGGATAGGTGGAAGTAGGTGATTCTAGTTTCCCTCCCAATTCCCCTTTAGTCAGCTATATTATTTAGCCAGAGTATTTTGTATGTCGTGAGCAAGGCTCACCTATGTCACAGTAAGGCACAAGTGTGCAGTGGGGCTACATAGAGTACCCACGATATTTATGATTATTATTGGTGTGTACAGGCACCCGGAGTAATTGATGAATTTACTGTGTTGATAACGTCTTTCATGAGACTTTAATAAGATCATTTAGTGAGAGAATATATATATAAATATGCCAGTGTTTGGAGTTAGGCTATGTGCCCAGTAACTATGTTATTACCATTATTGATGTCTGACTCATCCATATATATATATATGTCTATGCTCGTGTATTGAATAATCATCCATGTGTGCAGTGATTAATTGTGTTATCGCCCACGAAAGGAATTACTGAGAACTCCAGTGATATATACTTGCATCTGTTATCATTAAATGAAGGGCAGTGTGTAATACCATGACAGTGAATTATTGCCACCTTTAATATAGAAATGTTTGATTGAGCTCAAGATCAGTGCAGCGAAGTGTTGACGTGCTATTGTCGCAAATACTGTGTGTTCGAACTTCTAGTGGTCTTTGAGAACTTAAAGAAACTGGCGCATCACGCCACAAGCAAACAGATAAAGTGACATTCGTGCGGGGGTAGTCGCCCGGCTGATTTTGACATTGACGTGAGGGGGAGCATTGCCAGCTTGGCGAGTTCATATTATATGTGGGAACGAGCGGCTCCCGCCTGAAACAGCTGTTTGCTTATTGATATAATCTTGTGATGTCTTTGAATGAGTTTTAAGTAAAATACAAAGTACATTGGTGTTTATATCATCCCCTCCATATTTCTTGTGGCTATATAATACCTGACAGCAGATCGTGATAGAAGTAAATACCTGCCTGATATCAGATCTATTGAGTGTGTCCTTGCCACTGTTACCACAATTCAACAAAACCACTGACGTGTTACTGGACACCGGAAACACCAGTTGGCGACCTTGTGGTTAGTAGTAGAGCCCATGATGGGGCGGGCACACAATAGTTAAGTGAACAAGTTGTGTTCCCACTCCTTCTCGATCAGAGGCCGGTTGGGATTGACTGGGATACTCTCCTGGCGTACAGTGGCACCGAGAGGATAGAGTGAAGACCCGCTGGGCTACGGTGAGTGACCTTGAGTATACTGTTACTCGCCCCTTTCCCCTCTCATTGGAGGTGAACCCCGACATTGGCGACCTTGCCAGGATTAAGTACTTATACTGTTGCTCACCGAGTAACCCTGACATTGGCGACCTTGCCAGGATCACGATCGAAATAATGGTTGCAGTTGTGGTACTTGGCAGTGGTATTAGGTATCAGGTGCAGGTTATCACTCATAGCACAAGATGGAGGATGATACAGTAACAAGGTTCATTGACACTAGAGATGAGCAGGTGCTGGAGGAGTGCACCAAGGCACAGTTACAGTCAATAGCAGACCATTTTGGGATAAAGTTGAGATCTTCCAGAGTGGGAGAGAGAAGACTGGAGATAATGGCACAGCTCAGAGCACGAGATGAAGCTTTGGGGGAGGAACGGCCACAAACACCTGCCAGTATGGGAGAACACCTGAGCATCGGTGGAAGCAGCAGAGGATCCAGCGGCAGCAGGCACAGAGTTAAGCTGGAGATAATGAAGCTGCAGCTGGAAGCACAGCAGCGCAGAGAAGAGCGAGAAGCACAGCTGAAGCGTGAGGAGCGAGAGGCACAGCAGCGCAAAGAAGAGCGAGAAGCAGAAGCACAGCTGAAGCGTGAGGAGCGAGAAGCACAGCTGAGGAGAGAAGAAGCACAGCTAAGACGAGAGGAGCACGAGCGAAAAGCTAGACTGAGACAGCAGGACATAGAAGCTAACAAGCAGGTGGAGCTGAAGCGAGCTGAGCTAGGGCTAGGTGCACCTGCTCCGCCGCAACAGGAAGACCGCCAAGTGAGGGAGCGAGATCTGCCGGTCTTTGTACCAAATGAAGCTGAAGGTTTCTTCGCCCACTTCGAGAAGATCGCTACCTTGAAGAAGTGGCCGAGGGCGGAGTGGGCGGAACTGGTTCAGAGTAGGCTCACCGGTGAAGCTCGTGAAGCCTACAACATGCTCGACCTCGGAGAGTGCACCGACTACGATGCTGTAAAGAGAGCTGTGCTCCATTCTTTTAAGCTCACGCCGGAATGTTACAGGAAGAGATTTAGGGAATGTACCCGTTCGCCAGGAAAATCTTATGCAGAGACGGCGAGGGACATGGAGAGAAAGTTCCTTAAGTGGCTGGACTCTGAAGGAGCGAGGTCGGCTGAAGAGGTCAAGAGGCTTATGGTCATGGAGAAGTTTATGTCCGTGCTCTCTCCTGAGATCAGGGTTAGAGTAAAGGAGGCGGACATTAAGGACCTGAGAGCCGCAGCCGACAGAGCCGACATGCTGGAAGAAGCCCTGCGACCGTACCGTGAGGGACGGCGCCGACAGCCCATATGCTCTGGATATGGTAGAAGATATAGAAGGACGGACGGATGGAGGACAGGAGCGAGTTCTCCTGAGTCCCACCTCTCCAGTGGAGACAGGAGAGGCTCAAAGAGTGCTGTGGAGCCGGTAGAGAAGTCCCAAGCTGAGAGCTCAAGAGTTGTTGCCGAAACGGAGGAGTCGATGAATGGCGCGAGGAAGATTCACCGAAGAAGGATCCCTGCTACATCTGTGAAATATTCGGACACGTCGCGCGGGAATGCAGATACCCTGAGCAGCGGGGGAACGTTGCTTTCGTGAGGGTCGAGGACCAGATGGCCGAGTGGGTGCGGGATGAACCCGTACTGAGTGGGGAGAAAAGAGTTCACCCATTCGTGTGTGAGGGAACCGTAAGGATGGGGGACGCAGACCCCATCCCGGTGAAGATATTAAGAGACACTGGGGCAGATTTTACCCTGGTGAGTGAAACCCTGTTCCCCGAGGGTTACGAGAGTACCAGTGTGGGGGTGGCAAGTGTGACCACTGTGGGAGGCCCAGTGAGGATGCCCCTACACCAGGTGACTCTGAATTCTGATTATGGCTGCCAGACCCTAGTGGTGGGGGTCTGTGCATCAATGCCCAAGATGGAGGCACAAGTCATCTTGGGAAATGACGCATGTGGAGGATATGTCCTCCCGAATCTCGTGAAGGGCAAGGAGTGCCTAGAGCACTATAAGGAGACGGGCAGAGTGTTAGACGCCTATGGGGACGAGAAAGAAATCGCCACGGCGGCGTTCCCGGTTTGTGCTGTGATGCCGAGGCAGTGCGAAGGACACGGAGGGTGTGGATCTGATAGTGCTGACGAGGAGACGTCCGACAGTCTGGAAATCGATCACCTCTTTGTGGGACCCGGAGAACGAGTGGAGGGCGAAGGCAGCCCAGATGGCGAAGTACAGGTGACCCTCGCCAGTTCTCTAGGGATGGACCGCACTCGTCTTGGAGAGTTGCAGCAGATAGAATTCCCCGAATTGATTCATGAGGCCAATGGAGGACGTGTTGGTCCTGAGAGGGCCACTTATTGTTACGTACAGGACGGCATGCTGATGAGAGTGTTCTGCACAGAGCAGGGAACTGAGTGGGATGAAGCAGTATGTCCTGCGTTGTTTGCCATGCGTAACGCAGTGGTGGAATCGTTAGGTTTCTCACCTTTCCAGCTGGTGTATGGACAAGGGGTGCAAGGTCCTCTGTCCATGCTGAAGGAACAATGGACACCAGGAGTGACCGTGGGAACGGTCGACAGATATCTAAGGAGCGTTTCGCATTGGCGGCAGGAATACTGGTTGGAAATTAAACTCATCCAATGGGAAGACAACGTAGTAGCAGATGCCCTGTCCTGTATGCACTAACCAGACATGACTCTTATTTTAAGGGGATGGGTATGTGACGGTGTTCCCCCCCTTATATTTCTCCCACGCCTGCAGTAAGAGTCATGTCCACTTTACCCGAGCGATCTCTACGTTGCAGGCATCAGTTTGATAAGTGTAGGAGAATGTAGTGTTCTCGAAGTGCCGAGAAATTGATAAAAGAAGAGTATTTTGGCCTGTGGTTTAGGCCCTTTAGGAAGCCAATATGGCGCTGGTTCTTCTGTTTTCCCGCCAAAACTGTGTGACGTCAGTGACACCAGATTGGTCACCGACAGCGACGTGGCACAGGGAGCCAACGAAAACCTCCCGTGGCGAATATGACGTCACGAAGGAAGGGGGGTCCGGTCATCGCGCCGCGCTGGCGCCATCAGTCTAAGACAGCACGTCAAGGAGGTCGGACGTGCGCTGGGGGGGTCCTGTCAGTTGGACAGTTTACCCCGTCTCCGGAGGACTTACGCATCACCCGTGGTCTGCCAACACCTGTGGGGTCTTCCTTCGTTCATGTGTTGATCCGAAGAAGGAATTGACGGGATATTGAGCAACAAGTGCTCCAGGAACAGGTGTTGTGCAAGAGTGGAGTCTAGGCAGCGACGTATGCGACGGCTGATAGCTCCACAGTGATGACGTAGTGGATGAGCCAATCCTCCGGAGGGAATCAGTCTGACACGACACGTCAAGGTGGTTGGACGTGCGAAGATTGGTCCTGTCAGTTTGACAGTTGTTTCCCGCTCCCGTGGATTTTACGCGTCACCCGAAGTCTGCAAGTACTCTGTGAGGTCTTCCTTCGTTCATGTGTTGAACCAGAGAGGGAATCGACGGGATATTGAGCAACAAGTGCTCCAGGACAGGTACTGTGCAAGAAGAAGTGAAGTCTGTGCAGTGACATATGCGACGTCTGAGGCAGTTCACCCGTTTGTGACGGCGTAGTGGCTGGATCGAGCCACCAGGAAGCAGTGGAAGGAGAAAACTATTCGGGAATCCGAACGACTGCAGCCGAGACGTAGGCAGGCAGCCGTAGCTGGGAGGAGAAGTCGACGGCCGGGAGACCGACTCCAACCCTACAAGAAGTCGAGGAGGAGCACGGACTTGCAGTGAAAAGGCACGGAGACGACGCGCTTACGGTGGGACATTGATTGAGTTCCTGGAGGACACGACAGTGTGTGTGGGGGGGCGTTCCCTACACGAGGCAGGAGCCAGGACCAGGAGCTACAACTCAACTCTCACCGGAGGATAGGTGGAAGTAGGTGATTCTAGTTTCCCTCCCAATTCCCCTTTAGTCAGCTATATTATTTAGCCAGAGTATTTTGTATGTCGTGAGCAAGGCTCACCTATGTCACAGTAAGGCACAAGTGTGCAGTGGGGCTATATAGAGTACCCACGATATTTATGATTATTATTGGTGTGTGCAGGCACCCGGAGTAATTGATGAATTTACTGTGTTGATAACGTCTTTCATGAGACTTTAATAAGATCATTTAGTGAGAAAATATATATAACAATATGCCAGTGTTTGGAGTTAGGCTATGTGCCCAGTAACTATGTTATTACCATTATTGATGTCTGACTCATCCATATATATATATATATATATATGTCTATGCTCGTGTATTGAATAATCATTCATATGTGCAGTGATTAATTGTGTTATCGCCCACGAAAGGAATTACTGAGAACTCCAGTGATATATACTTGCATCCGTTATCATTAAATGAAGGGCAGTGTGTAATACCATGACAGTGAATTATTGCCACCTTTAATATAGAAATGTTTGATTGAGCTCAAGATCAGTGCAGCGAAGTGTTGACGTGCTATTGTCGCAAATATTGTGTATTCGAACTTCTAGTGGTCTTTGAGAACTTAAAGAAACTGGCGCATCACGCCACAAGCAAACAGATAAAGTGACATTCGCGCGGGGGTAGTCGCCCGGCTGATTTTGACAAGTGTTTACTAGAGTTGGATGTGACAAAGGCTATGGGCCCAGATGGAATCTCCCCTTGGATACTAAAGGAAGGAGGAGAAGAACTGTGCCTACCACTCTCCTTAGTGTAAAACAAATCACTGGCAACAGGGGAACTGCAAGAAATTTGGAAAGCAGCTAAAGTAGTCCCGATATACAAGAAAGGGGATAGACAGGAGGCACTGAATTACAGGCCAGTGTCCCTAACCTGCATACCATGCAAGCTGATGGAGAAGATTGTGCAAAGAAAGCTATTGGAGCACCTGGAGCGCAAGAACTTTGTAACACAGCATCATCAAGGGTTCAGGGATGGCAGGTTATGCCTCACAGGGTTACTTGAATTCTACGACCAGGCAACAAAAATAAGGCAAGAAAGAGGAGGGTGGGGAGACTGCATATTTTTGGATTTTCAGAAAGCCTTTGATACAGTGCCACACAAGAGGCTAGCGAAAAAGCTGGAGATGCAGGCTGGAGTGAAAGGGAAGGTACTCCATTGGATAAAGGAGTACCTAAGCAACAGGAGACAACGAGTCAGTGTAAGGGGTGAGGTCTCGGATTGGCGAGACGTTACGAGTGGAGTCCCGCAGGGGTCAGTCCTTGGACCTATACTGTTTCTGATATATGTAAATGATCTCCCAGAGGGTATAGAATCGTTTGTCTCAATGTTTGCCGATGATGCAAAAATTTTGAGGAGGATTGAAACTGAGGACGATAGTACGAGGCTACAAAATGACTTAGACAGACTGAGTGAATGGTCCAACAAATGGCTGTTGAAGTTCAACCCGAGTAAATGCAAAGTAATGAAACTAGGCAGTGGAAACAGGAGGCCAGACACAGGATACAGAATAGGAGATGAAGTACTTAATGAAACGGACAGAGAGAAAGATCTAGGAGTTGATATTACACCAAACCTGTCTCCTGAAGACCACATAAAAAGAATTACGTCTGCGGCATATGCAAGGCTGGCTAACATCAGAACAGCGTTCAGGAACCTGTGCAAGGAATCATTCAGAATCTTGTACACCACATATGTAAGACCAATCCTGGAGTATTAGGCCCCAGCATGTAGCCCGTACCTTGTCAAGCACAAGACGAAGCTGGAAAAAGTCCAAAGGTATGCCAATAGACTAGTCCCAGAACTAAGAGGCATGAGTTACGAGAAAAGGCTGCGGGTAATGCACCTTACGACACTGGAAGACAGAAGAGTAAGGGGAGACATGATCACAACCTACAAAATCCTCAGAGGAATCGACCGGGTAAACAAGGATAAACTGTTCAACACTGGTGGGACGTGAACAAGGGGACACAGGTGAAAACTGAGTACCCACATGAGCCACAGAGACGTTAGAATGAACTTTTTCAGTGTCAGAGTAGTTAACGGATGGAATGCATTAGGCAGTGATGTGGTGGCGGCTGACTCCATACACAGTTTTAAATGTAGATATGATAGAGCCCAGTAGGCTCAGGAATCTGTACATTAGTTGATTGACGGTTGAGAGGCGGGACCAAATAGCCAGAGCTCAACCCCCGCAAGCACAATTAGATGAGTACATACATGCATACATACATACATACATACATACATACATACATACATACATACATACATACATACATACATACATACATACATACATACATACATACATACATACATACATACATACATACATACATACATACATACATACATATCCTTGACTTGTATACCATGCAAGGTGATGGAGAAGATCGTGAGAAAAAACCTGGTAGCACATCTGGAGAGAAGGGACTTCGTGACAAATCGACAACATGGGTTCAGGGAGGGTAAATCTTGCCTGACTGGCTTAATAGAATTCTGTGACCAGGTAACACAGATTAAGTAAGAAAGAGAGGGCTGGGCGGACTGCATTTTCTTGAATTGTCGGAAAGCCTTTGACACAGTACCGCATAGGAGGCTGGTACATAAGCTGGAGAGACAGGCAGGTGCAGCTGGTAAGGTGCTCCAGTGGATAAGGGAGTACCTAAGCAATAGGAAGCGGAGAGTTACGGTGAGGGGTGAGACCTCCGATTGGCGTGAAGTCTCCAGTGGAGTCCCACAGGGCTCTGTACTCGGTCCTATCTTGTTTCTGATATATGTAAATGATCTCCCGGAGGGTATAGATTCATTTCTCTCAATGTTTGCGGACGATGCCAAAATTATGAGAAGGATTAAGACAGAAGAGGACTGTTTGAGGCTTCAAGAAGACCTAGACAAACTGCAGGAATGGTCGAACAAGTGGTTGTTAGAGTTTAATCCAACCAAATGTAATATAATGAAGATAGGTGTAGGGAGCAGGAGGCCAAATACAAGGTATCATCTGGGAGAGGAAATTCTTCAGGAGTCAGAGAAAGAAAAAGATTTGGGAGTTGATATCATGCCAGACCTGTCTCCTGCAGCACATATTAAGAGGATAACATCAGCGGCATATGCCAGGCTGGCCAACATACGAACGGCATTCAGAAATTTGTGTAAAGAATCATTCAGAACTTTGTATACCACATATGTCAGGCCAATCCTGGAGTATGCAGCCCCAGCATGGAGTCCATATCTAGTCAAGGATAAGACTAAACTGGAAAAGGTTCAAAGATTTGCCACCAGACTAGTACCCGAGCTGAGAGGTATGAGCTACAAGGAGAGACTACGGGAATTAAACCTCACTTCGCTGGAAGACAGAAGAGTTAGGGGGGACATGATCACTACATTCAAGATTCTCAAGGGAATTGATAGGGTAGATAAAGATAGGCTATTTAACACAAGGGGCACACGCACAAGGGGACACAGGTGGCAACTGAGTGCCCAAATGAGCCACAGAGATATTAGAAAGAACATTTTTAGTGTCAGAGTGGTTGACAAATGGAATGCATTAGGAAGTGATGTGGTGGAGGCTGACTCCATACACAGTTTCAAGTGTAGATATGATAGAGCCCAGTAGGCTCAGGAACCTGTACATCAGTTGATTGACGGTTGAGAGGCGGGACCAAAGAGCCAGAGCTCAACCCCGCAAGCACAATTAGGTGAGTACACATACATACATACATACATACATGCATGCATGCATGCATACATACATACATACATACATACATACATACATACATACATACATACATAACATACATACATACCTTACAACAAGGACAGAGACCGAATGATAAAGGTGGTTTTCATGAGCGAAATCGCGAAAGAGGAATTATTAGAAAGGAAGTGCTGTCTAGCAAGTGGAGAGAAGTTCAAAAGAGTATTCTTGCAGAGGGATATGACAAGGGAAGAGAGAATGCAAGCAGCAGACGCGAGGAAGGAGCGCAGGGAGAGAGAAAGGAATCAGGGAGCCACACCCCAGATCCCTACAATCCCAGAGGGAAACGGGGAACCCTCCTCAAACAGTGCATTAGCCACAGGGAGTGCGGCACCACCCCCTCATTCCACCCAACAGACACCCTACCTGCCCCAACCCCTGTCAGCCCCCCACTAAGTACCCACCTAAGGCACCCCTCTCCTCCCACTCACCCCCCTCCTCCCACTCCCCCCTCCCCCCAGGACCTCCCTTCTCCCCCATCCCCCAAGCCCTCCCTTCTCCCACATGCCCTTCCGTCCCTCCCACCCACAAGCCCTCCATTCTCCCCCACCACCCCTAAGCTCCCCACTCTCCCCCACCCCACCTAAGCCTTCCCCTCTCCACCACACCCCAAAACCCTCCCCTCTTCCTCAACCACCTCAGCCTTCCCTTTTCCCCCACACCCTCCCCACTTTATTGCCCCCCCAAACCCCCCTTTCTCCCCCATCCCCCCACCCCCCTCAACCCTCCCCCTCTCACCCACCCCCCCCAACCCTCCCCCCCTCACCAACTCCCCCTACACTCCCCCTCCCCCCCTCACCCACTCCCCCTACCCTCCCCCTCCCCCCTACCCCCCCAAGCCCTTCCTCCTCCACCAGTCTCCCCATACCAGATTCTCCCAGCTCCCGCTCACCCCAGACCCCACAGGTCCTCCCCAGAGGAGAAGCAGAAGAGAGTTAGTTTCAGGGCAATGTACTCGAACATAGATGGGATCACAAGCAAGGCAAGTGAACTAAGGGAAAGAGCACAAGAAGTGAACCCAGATGTAATTGGACTCACTGAAACAAAACTCTCTGGAATCATAACGAATGCCGTGTTTCCCCAGGAGTACACAATAATAAGGAAAGAGAGGGAAGGTAGGGGAGAAGGAGGAGTGGCCCTACTCATGAGAAAGGAATGGAGTTTTAAGAAGATGGCTATCCCGGGCTGTGAGGGTTTCAGAGACTACATAGCAGGCACCATGACAATGGGAGGACCAAGGATAGTAGTAGCAGTAATATATAATCCTCCACCAAATGACAAAGACCCAGTCAAGAGTACGAAAGCAACAACATGGCAGTTAACACTATAATTGAGAGGGCAGCCTCTTCTGCCTGTAGAAATAGATCCCACCTGCTCATCATGGGGGACTTCAATCACGGCAGGATTGATTGGGAGAACAAGGAACCGCATGGAGGCGAGGATACGTGGAGAGCCAAACTACTGGAGGTGGCGACTAGAAACTTCTTAACCCAGCATGTCAGTGAACCCACAAGGATGAGAGGAAACGACGAACCAGCGAGACTCGACCTGGTTTTCACCCTGAACGACTCTGACATAAGAGAAATCAGTTTTGAGGACCCAGTAGGAATGAGCGACCACAGTGTATTGGTGTTTGAGTACCTGATTGAAGAAGGGTTATTGAACTCGAGAAGGGATACCGAAACCAAAAGGTTAGCATACCGAAAGGGAAACTATGAGGAGATAAGAAAATGCCTAGCAGATATAGCATGGGAAACAGAGCTCAGGGAAAAGACGGCCCAAGATATGATGGAATACATCACGCAAAAATGCAAGGATGCAGCAAACAAGTTTGTCTCAGTCCAAAAGGAAAACAGTGAAATGAAGATGAGAAACCCATGGTTTAATCAGAGATGTAGGCTAGCTAAGCAGCAAAGTAAAAGGGCATGGAGAAACTATAGGAATAACAGGACACTGGAGAGCAGAGAAAGATACCAGAATGCCAGGAATGAATATGTTAGGATGAGAAGAGAGGCAGAAAGACAATACGAAAATGACATCGCAAGCAAGGCAAAGACTCAGCCTAAATTGCTGCATAGCCACATCAGGAGAAAAACAACAGTAAAGGAACAGGTTATGAAATTAAGGTTAGGGGCAGAAGGATTCACTACAAACGACAAGGAAGTGTGTGAGGAACTGAATAAGAAATTCCAGGAGGTCTTCACCTTGGAGCAAGGAGAAATCCCAGAGATAAGAGAGGGAATAGCTAACCAGGAACCACTGGAAGAGTTTGAGATTACCAGCGGGGAAGTAAGGAAGTGTTTACTAGAATTGGATGTGACAAAGGCTATAGGTCCAGATGGAATCTCCCCTTGGATACTAAAGGAAGGAGCAGAAGAACTGTGCCTCCCGCTCTCCATGGTGTATAACAAATCACTGGCAACAGGGGAACTGCCAGAAATTTGGAAAGCAGCTAACGTAGTCCCGATATACAAGAAAGGGGATAGACAGGAGGCACTGAATTACAGACCAGTGTCCCTAACCTGCATACCATGCAAGTTGATGGAGAAGATTGTGCGAAGAAAGCTAGTGGAACATCTGGAGCGAAAGAACTTTGTAACACAGCATCAACATGGATTCAGGGATGGCAGGTCCTGCCTCACAGGGTTACTTGAATTCTACGACCAGGCAACAAAAATAAGGCAAGAAAGAGAAGGGTGGGCAGACTGCATATTTTTGGATTGTCAGAAAGCCTTTGACACAGTGCCACACAAGAGGCTAGTGAAAAAACTGGAGATGCAGGCTGGAGTGAAAGGGAAGGTACTCCGTTGGATACAGGAATACCTAAGTAACAGGAGACAACGAGTCAGTGTGAGGGGTGAGGTCTCAGATTGGTGAGACGTTACGAGTGGAGTACCGCAAGGGTCAGTCCTTGGACCTATACTGTTTCTGATATATGTAAATGATCTTCCAGAGGGTATAGAATCGTTTCTCTCAATGTTTGCCGATGATGCAAAAATTATGAGGAGGATTGAAACTGAGGACGATAGTAGGAGGCTACAAGATGACCTAGACAGACTGAGTGAATGGTCCAACAAATGGCTGTTGAAGTTCAACCCGAGTAAATGCAAAGTAATGAAACTAGGTGGTGGAAATAGGAGGCCAAACACAGGATACAGAATAGGAGATGAAGTACTTAATGAAACGAACAGAGAGAAAGATCTAGGAGTTGATATCACACCAAACCTGTCTCCTGAAGCCCACATAAAAAGAATAACGTCTGCGGCATATGCGAGGCTGGCTAACATCAGAACAGCGTTCAGGAACCTGTGTAAGGAATCATTCAGAATCTTGTACACCACATATGTAAGACCAATCCTGGAGTATGCGGCCCCAGCATGGAGCCCGTACCTTGTCAAGCACAAGACGAAGCTGGAAAAAGTCCAAAGGTATGCCACTAGACTAGTCCCAGAACTAAGAGGCATGAGTTACGAGGAAAGGCTGCGGGAAATGCACCTTACGACACTGGAAGACAGAAGAGTAAGGGGAGACATGATCACAACCTACAAAATCCTCAGAGGAATCGACCGGGTAAACAAGGATAAACTATTCAACACTGGTGGGACGCGAACAAGGGGACACAGGTGGAAACTGAGTACTCACATGAGCCACAGAGACGTTAGAAGGAACTTTTTCAGTGTCAGAGTAGTTAACGGATGGAATGCATTAGGCAGTGATGTGGTGGAGACTGACTCCATACACAGTTTTAAATGTAGATATGATAGAGCCCAGTAGGCTCAGGAATCTGTACACCAGTTGATTGACAGTTGAGAGGCGGGACCAAAGAGCCAAAGCTCAACCCCCGCAAGCACAAATAGGTGAGTACAAATAGGTGAGTACATACATGCATGCATACATACATACATACATACATACATACATACATACATACATACATACATACATACATACATACATACATACATACATACATACATACATACATACATACATGCATGCATGCATGCATACATGCATGCATACATACATACATACATACATACATACATACATACATACATACATACATACATACATACATACATACATACATACATACATACATACATACATACATACATACATTCATACATACATACATACATACATACATACATACATACATACATACATGCATAAACGTCCAGTAAGCATATTGCTATTTCGGGACAAAATCCAATAGAGTTTATATTGGTGAGACGCCACTGTGATGAGGAGTTTAAATATCACAGGAACTGTAGGTTAATGTGTGACATAAGTGAGGTTAGATGAGGCATCTACAAGCATCAGCTGGAGGCTGGGGGAGTGTTGTGGAGGCTGGTGGTACTATGCCCAGATGTTGGAGGGTGGGTTTGACATCCTCCCCCCCCCCCCTTTTGACCACAGAAAGTCTAAGGTTACCTGCCACTCACGCTTATAATATAATTATACAATGTATATATATGATGTAACTATATAACCTGAGCTTGTAAAAGCACCTTCATCACCTTCAGTAATTAAGTGCTTAATTGCACACTAGTTTCTTTATCAGCTATCTCACCCTGTCAGAGTAAATGAGACAAATGTATGTGAATGCATGTGTGTGTATATATGTATGTATATATGTGTGTGTGTGTATGTATATGTATGGGTATAAAGCATATATGGAAGCTGATCAGAATTACATTTCACCTTTGTGAATGCACATTAATGACACTATGTAAAAGACACATCAAACACTTTATGTAGGGCATACGTAAATCTGTGTAGCTATGTATTTACGTATGTAGGTTAGCTTAGCTTTTTAAAGCACCGAATCACCTTCTGTGGTTGAGTGTTCAATAAACCCTTGAACTATACCTGGTTGATACCTGATTGATAGGGTTCTGGGAGTTCTTCTACTCCCCAAGCCCGGCCCGAGGCCAGGCTTGACTTGTGAGAGTTTGGTCCACCAGGCTGTTGCTTGGAGCGGCCCGCAGGCCCACATACCCACCACAGCCCGGTTGGTCCGTCAATCCTTGGAGGAATAAATCTAGTTTCCTCTTGAAGATGTCCACGGTTGTTCCGGCAATATTTCTTATGCTTGCTGGGAGGACGTTGACAATACAACCGCGGACCTCTGATGTTTATACAGTGTTCTCTGATTGTGCCTATGGAACCTCTGCTCTTCACTGGTTTTATTCTGCATTTTCTTCCATATCGTTCACTCCAGTACGTTGTTATTTTACTGTGTAGATTTGGTACTTGGCTCTCCAGGTATCTTCCAGGTGTATATTATTTGATATCTCTCTCGTCTTCTTTCTAGTAAGTACATTTGGAGGGCTTTGAGACGATCCCAATAATTTAGGCGCTTTATTGTGTCTATGCGTGCCGTATATGTTCTCTGTATTCCCTCTATTTCAGCAATCTCTCCTGCTCTGAAGGGGGAAGTGAGTACTGAGCAGTACTCAAGACGGGACAACACAAGTGACTTGAAGAGTACAATCATTGTGATGGGATCCCTGGATTTGAAAGTTCTCGTAATCCATCCTATCATTTTTCTGGCTGTCGCAATATTTGCTTGGTTGTGCTCCTTAAACGTTAGGTTGTCAGACATTATTATTCCCAAATCCTTTACATGTTGTTTTCCTACTATGGGTACATTTGATTGTGTTTTGTACTCTGTATTATGTTTAAGGTCCTCATTTTTACCGTACCTGAGTACCTGGAATTTATCACTGTTAAACATCATGTTATTTTCTGATGCCCAGTCGAAAACATTATTAATATCAGCTTGAAGTTTTACAGTGTCTTCAGCCGAGATAATTTTCATACTGATTTTTGTGTCATCTGCAAAGGATGATACGAAGCTGTGACTTGTATTTTTGTCTATATCTGATATGAGAATAAGGAAAAGCAGCGGTGCAAGGACTGTACCCTGAGGTACAGAGCTTTTAACTGCACTTGGACTAGATTTTATATGATTGACCGTTACTCGCTGAGTCC
Source organism: Procambarus clarkii (assembly GCF_040958095.1). NCBI lineage: Eukaryota > Metazoa > Arthropoda > Malacostraca > Decapoda > Cambaridae > Procambarus > Procambarus clarkii. The sequence goes on from NC_091158.1 coordinate 38,237,881, forward strand.
TGTTTGACAGAAAACTGAGTATCCAGCGTCCTACTTTACCGGTTATTCCCATTGACTTCATTTTGTGTGCTATCACGCCATGGTCACATTTATCGAAAGCCTTTGCGAAGTCCGTGTATATCACATCAGCATTCTGTTTTTCTTCTAATGCCTCAGTGACTTTGTCGTAGTGCTCAAGTAGCTGTGAGAGGCACGATCTTCCCGCTCGAAATCCCTGTTGGCCTGGGTTGTGAAGGTCATTGGTCTCCATGAAATTGGTGACCTGACTCCTAATCACTCTCTCAAATACTTTTATGATGTGCGATGTTAGTGCAACTGGTCTATAATTCTTTGCCAATGCTTTGCTCCCTCCCTTGTGTAGAGGGGCTATGTCTGGTACTTTAAGTGCATCTGGTATCTCCCCCGTGTCCACGCTCTTCCTCCACACTATACTGAGTGCCTGTGCTACCGGCACTTTGCATTTCTTTATAAATATTGAATTCCATGAGTCTGGACCTGGGGCCGAGTGCATGGACATGTTTTCAATTTCTCTTTCAAAATTTAGTGCGCTCGTGTTGATATCAGTTATATTTGCAGGGGTTTGAATATCCCGCATAAAGAAATTGTCAGGATCTTCCACTTTCATGTTGTTTATTGGAGTGCAAAACATGTCCTCATACTGCTTTTTTAGGATTTCACTAATTTCTTTGTCATCCTCCGTGTATGAACCTTCACTTGTACGAATAGGTCCAAAACTGGCAGTGGTTTTTGCTTTTGATTTCACATATGTGAAGCAATATTTTGGATTTTTCTTTATTTCCTGAATTGCTTTCTGTTCTAACTGCCTTACTTCAGTTTCATAGGAGTGTTTCAATTTCCGCTCGATTTCTTCAATCACCCTTTTTAAATTATTCCTTCTTTGACGGGAAATTCGTGTCTGCATAAGCAGTTCCGTTATTTTTTTCCTGCGTTTATTGTGTCGTCTGCGTTCTCTTTCTACGTTGGATCTCTTTCTGGCTTTCCTCAAAGGAACATGTTTCAGACAGACTTGATACGCTTCCGAAGTCAGTTTTTCTATTCCTTCTGTAGGACTTGTATTACTTAGAACAGTTCCCCATGGAATGTTTGTAAGTTCCCTGTTTATTATCTCCCAGTCTATCCTTTTATTATTAAAATTGAATTTACTGAATAGCCCCTCTCGCTTTATCAACGTTTTAGGCCTATTCTGAGTATTGATGGTCGTTTGCACTTCAATGAGCTTGTGATCTGAGTATGTGGTATCTGATATCGTAATGTCTCTGATAATGTCTTCATTGTTCGTAAAGACCAGATCTAAAATATTTTCATTTCTTGTTGGCTCCGATATCTGCTGATTGAGTGAAAATTTGTCACAGAATCTAAGTAGTTCTCTAATCTGTGGTTGGTTAGGTCCCGATAGATTTCCTGGTATAATATTATTGTTTGCTATTTTCCACCTGAGACTAGGCAAGTTGAAGTCACCTAGGAAGATAATATCAGGTATCGGGTTCTCCAAATTATCAAGGCTATTCTCTATTTTGTGTATCTGTTCTGTGAATTCCTCAGCCGTTGCATCTGGCGGTTTGTATATTAGAATAATCACTAAATTTATTTTCTCTATTTTTAATCCCAGCACCTCTACCACCTCATTTGTAACGTTTAGGAGCTCCGAGCATACAAGGTCTTCCCTAATATACAGACCCACGCCTCCATGTGACCTAATTTTCCTATCACACCTGTATAGGTTATATCCTGGAATCCAGATCTCACTGTCCAACAATTCCCCTGCATGGGTGTCTGTGGAAGCTCCAAATACTGCATTTGACTCCATGAGGAGGCCATTTATGAACTGTACTTTGTTGTTTGTTCTTGTTTTCAGTCCTTGTATGTTGGCAAAGATGAATGAGGTTACTCTATTAGTGATAGTTTGAATGGGAGACTTTTTCGGCAAGCCCATTATGCGTGGACGTAATGAGTTTGTTCTGACCAGTACTGATTGTTGTAGGGCAGTTGCCTGTCGTAGTTGTAGTTCCCTTTTGGTGTGTAATTGTATCTGTAATTCTGGAATGCAAGTGGATCTGGCATCCAGTTCCATACACTCTCCATGCTCCTCCTTTTGAATTCTCTTTCGGTCTGGTATAAAAAATTTATAGAGTTTCCTCCAAATTCATTATCCTGCTTGCCACTCTTTATGTAGCGTTCCGTGCCTTTCACGTGAAAGTGTGGGCAGCTGTGGTCATAGCATTTTCTGTCCTCCAGTGAGGTTTGGCACATGTCAGGATGGAAAAACCTACATATTGATCCAAATCGACACTCACCTTTCCTAAGCATATTTAAACATTTTTTGGGATGTTGGTAACTGCATTCTAATCCTTTCTTATTACCAGCATATCTATGTCTGCATATGCCCTTTGCATAAAATTTGCATAAGTCTGTCCTTCTGTTCTGAATTGCTCTATCGGGAACTTTCGTAGTATCTGTACCTATCGAGCTGTCAGTGCTGTCTGGTACACATTCTAATTTACTGTCATCTACATCCGGGCCTACTGTGTCAGAGTTTACAACTTCCTGAGTTTCAGCCTCAGTTTCATCCCTGACTATAGCCTCCGCCCCTGGTATATTAGAATTGTTGTTGTTCCTTTCCCACTCCTTCTGGATGGCTGGTAGGCTTCCAATGAATGATGTTTTCCGATCATGCGTCATGTTATCTAGAAGGTTTTTTAGGATATTCCAAGCTGGCAAGTCATTTTTACACACCCAGAGCAAGTGGCCAGCTCTCAGTGCCGTAGTGTTACTCACTCCTGTACAAGCCGAATGAAATCTATTCTTACAGATATAACATTCAATTCCCGTTGCCTTCGACTTTCAGGAGTTGTTACAGTGGCCACAAATTTGTTTATTTGCTCCCATTTTGCCTTGCTTTGTTGTATATATCTATATATTTATAATATTATATGTATATCGTATATTTGTAATAATATATATGTTTATGAGTTCTACTGTATGATCAGTACTTATCGCACGGTCGAGAGTGAGGGTCCCAGAGGCTGTACAGTTGACACGTTGTTGTCCCAGGCCGCGGCTGGAGGCCCTCACTTGCCAGTTACTTAGGTTATAACACTGATATATTAATTCGCTTGTATTACAATAAGGGATTTTCTGCTTTATTTCCGACTTGCAATAGTATTCACTGTCTCTATTACTAATTTCTCGATCCACATTCCCCTATTACACTTGTTGGAAACCAATTTGTTAGTAAGCACACACACACACACACACACTCACACGGTGGGCACACGGGACGTGGGCCTATGGGGTGGGTTCTGGCACCACGAGGTGGACTCCACAAAATTCACTTGTCTAAATGTTTAACACTTCTCTAACCCTGTCCATGGAGGACAGAAGAAAATGTATACATGCTGATTAGCATTGAAATGTGTGGCCACGTCTGTGGTAGAAAAAAAAAAACTCTCGCTTACCAAGGGTATCCCACACCACCCGGCCCCACCCCCAACACACACACACACACACACACACACACACACACACACACACACACACACACACACACACACACACACACACACACACACACACACACACACACACACACACACACACACACACACACACACACACACACACACACACACACACACACACACACACACACACACACACACACACACACACACACACACACACACACACACACACACACACACACACACACACACACACACACACACACACACACACACACACACACACACACACACACACACACACACACACACACACACACACACACACACACACACACACACAGGCATGAGTTATGAGGAAAGGCTGCGGGAAATGCACCTCACGACACTGGAAGACAGAAGAGTAAGGGGGGACATGATCACAACCTACAAAATCCTCAGGGGAATCGACCGGGTAAACAAGGACGAACTTTTCAACACTGGTGGGACGCGAACAAGGGGACACAGGTGGAAGCTGAGTACCCAAATGAGCCACAGAGACGTTAGAAAGAACTTTTTCAGTGTCAGAGTAGTTAGCAAATGGAATGCATTAGGAAGTGATGTGGTGGAGGCTGACTCCATTCACAGTTTCAAATGTAGATATGATAGAGCCCAATAGGCTCAGGAATCTGTACACCAGTTGATTGACGGTTGAGAGGCGGGACCAAAGAGCCAGAGCTCAACCCCCGCAAGCACAATTAGGTGAGTACAATTAGGTGAGTACACACACACACACACACACACACACACACACACACACACACACACACACACACACACACACACACACACACACACACACACACACACACACACACACACACCACGTTAGAAAGAACTTTTTCAGTGTCAGAGTAGTTAGCAAATGGAATGCATTAGGAAGTGATGTGGTGGAGGCTGACTCCATTCACAGTTTCAAATGTAGATATGATAGAGCCCAATAGGCTCAGGAATCTGTACACCAGTTGATTGACGGTTGAGAGGCGGGACCAAAGAGCCAGAGCTCAACCCCCGCAAGCACAATTAGGTGAGTACAATTAGGTGAGTACACACACACACACACACACACACACACACACACACACACACACACACACACACACACACACACACACACACACACACACACAATGAGGTAATGAAACAGTTGACAACACTGGATGAAACTAAAGCGGTTGGACCAGAAAAAGTATCACCGTGGATACTAAAAGAGGCAGCGCAGGCTCTCAGCATGCCTCTGGCAATGATCTTTAATGAATCACTTATGTCGGGAGAATTGCCCAGTTGCTGGAAGGAGGCAAATGTCGTACCTATTTTCAAGAAAGGTTATAGGGAGGAGGCACTTAACTACAGACCCGTATCACTGACAAGCATCCCCTGCAAAATACTTGAAAGAATAATTAGGCTAAGACTTGTTGAGCACCTGGAGAGCATTGGGCTTGTAAACAAACACCAATATGGATTCTGGACAGGGAAATCATGCCTAACAAGCCTTTTAGAATTCTATGACAAAGTAACAAGGATAAGGCAGGACAGAGAAGGCTGGGCAGACTGCATATTTCTTGATTGCCAAAAGGCCTTTGATACAGTACCACACATGAGACTGCTATACAAACTTAAGAGGCAAGCAGGAGTAAGCGGAAAGGCCCTAGCATGGGTGAGGAACTACCTAACAGGAAGGAGCCTGGTAAGGGGCGAGAAGTCGGACTGGCGAACAGTAGCGAGTGGAGTACCTCAAGAATCGGTGCTGGGCCCAATCCTCTTTCTAATTTACGTAAATGATATGTTTACAGGAGTGGAATCATACATGTCAATGTTTGCGGATGACGCAAAATTAATGAGAAGTGTTGTGACGGATAAGGATTGTAGGATCCTCCAAGAGGACTTAAACAGGTTGCAGAGATGGTCAGGGAAATGGCTACTGGAGTTCAAAACAAGTAAATGTAAAGTTATGGAAATGGGATCAGGTGATAGACGACCAAAGGGACAGTACACAATGAAGGCGAACTGCCTACCTGTAATGATTCGAGAAAGAGACCTGGGAGTGGATGTGACACCTAATCTAACTCCTGAGGCACATATAAATAGGATAACGACAGCAGCGTACTCTACACTGGCGAAAATTAGAACTTCATTCAGAAACCTAAGTGAGGAGGATTTTAGGGCGCTTTATACTGCCTATGTGAGAGCAGTCTTAGAGATTGCCGCGCCATCGTGGAGCCCCCACCTGAAGAAACACATAAGGAAACTGGAAAAGGTTCAGAGGTTTGCGACGAGGCTTGTCCCAGAGTTACGAGAGATGGAATATGAAGAGCGTCTGAGGGAACTGAACCTTACGACAATAGAGAAAAGAAGGGAGAGAGGAGATATGATAGGGACATATAAAAATACACAGGGAATTGACGAAGTGGAAATAGATGAAATGTTCACACGTAATAATAACAGAACGAGGAGACATGGGTGGAAACTGGAAACTCAGATGAGTCACAGAGATGTTAGGAAGTTTTCTTTTAGCGTGAGAGTAGTGGAAAAATAGAATACACTTGGGGAACAGGTTGTGGAAGCAAACACTATTCATACTTTTAAAATTAGGAATGATAGGGAAATGGGACAGGAGTCATTGCTGTAAACAACCGATAGCTGGAAAGGCGGGATCCAAGAATCAATGCACGATCCTGCAAGCACAAATAGGTGAGTACACACGCACGCACACACACACACACACGTGCTCACGCACGCACGCACGCACGCACACACACACACACACACACACACACACACACACACACAAACACACACATACACACACACACACACATACACACATAACAGAAATAATAGCTCTCACAGAAACAAAGCTGACGAAAACAATAACAAATGCAGTGTTCCCACAGGACTATTATGTTATGAGGAAAGAGAGAGGAGGAAAAGGTGGTGGTGGTGTAGCTCTGCTGGTTAGAAAAGGCTGGGATTTCGAGGAGTTGGTTGTTCAGGGATGTGAAGGTTTCAGTGACTACATAATAGGAACAATAACAACTGGACGGCAAAAAATTATAGTCGTAGTCATATATAATCCGCCACCAAATGACAGAAGACCCAGACAGGAATATGATAGAAACAATGTGGCCACCATTAACATAATGGAGAGAGCAGCTTCTGTTCCTAGCAGGAATTGATCTGGACTACTAATCATGGAAGACGTCAACCACGGGAAGATAGATTGGGAGAACAGACACCCGCATGGAGGACCAGAAACATGGAGAGCTAAGCTGCTGGACGTGGCAACAAGAAACTTTCTAAGCCAGCACATCAAGGATCCAACAAGAATGAGAGGAGAGGAAGAACCAGCAATGCTTGATCTGATATTTAGCCTAAATGAGTGGGATATAAGGGAAGTCAAGAAGGAAGCGCCCTTGGGAATGAGTGATCATAGTGTATTGAACTTTGAGTACCTGGTAGAGCTAGGAATTATCCCCCCCAAAAAAGAACTAGGAAACAAAAGGCTGGCATACCGAAAGGGAAATTATGAGGAGATGAGAAGCTTCCTAAGGGAAATACCTTGGGACACAGACCTCAGAGCTAAGTCTGTACAAGATATGATGGACTATGTCACCCAAAAGTGTCAGGAGGCAGTAAGCAGATACATCCCGGCCCAAAAGGAAAAATCCGAGAAGCAAAAGAAGAATCCATGGTATAATAGGGCATGTATGGAAGCAAAGGCACTGAACAAAAGGGCGTGGAGGAACTTCCGGAATAACAGAACACCAGAAAGCAGAGAGAGATACAAGAGAAACAGGAATGAGTATGTCAGGGTGAGAAGAGAAGTAGAGAAAAGTTATGAAAATGATATAGCAAACAAAGCCAAGACCAAACCAAACTTACTCCACAGTCACATCAGAAGGAAAACAACAGTGAAAGAACAGGTAGTGAAAATTAGAACAGGCGACAGGTATACAGAGAATGACAAAGAGGTGTGTGATGAACTCAACAAGAGGTTCCAAGAGGTCTTCACAACAGAAAAAGGTGAGGTCACTGTGCTAGGAGAAAGGGAAGTAAACCAGGCGGCCTTGGAAGAGTTTGAAATTACGAGAGAGGAGGTCAAGAGACACCTGCTGGACCTGGATGTTAGAAAGGCTGTTGGTCCAGACGGGATCTCGCCATGGGTACTAAATGAGTGTGCAGAGGCACTTTGCTTGCCACTCTCCATAGTGTATAGTAGGTCACTGGAGACGGGAGACCTACCAGAAATATGGAAGACGGCGAATGTGGTCCCAATATACAAAAAGGGTGACAGGCAAGAGGCACTTAACTACAGGCCAGTGTCCTTGGCTTGTATACCATGCACGGTGATGGAGAAGATCGTGAGAAAAAACCTGGTAGCACAACTAGAGAGATGGGACTTCGTGACAAATCGCCAACATTGGTTCAGGGAGGGTAAATCTTGCCTGACTGGCTTAATAGAATTCTATGACCAGGTAACACAGATTAAGCAAGAAAGAGAGGGCTGGGCGGACTGCATTTTCTTGGATTGTCGGAAAGCCTTTGACACAGTACTGCATAAGAGGCTGGTACATAAGCTGGAGAAACAGGCAGGTGTAGCTGGTAAGGTGCTCCAGTGGATAAGGGAGAACCTAAGCAATAGGAAGCAGAGAGTTACAGTGAGGGGTGAGACCTCCGATTGGCGTGAAGTCACCAGTGGAGTCCCACAGGGATCTGTACTCGGTCCAATCTTGTTTCTGATATATGTAAATGATCTCCGGGAGGGTATAGATTCATTTCTCTCAATGTTTGCACACGATGCCAAAATTATGAGAAGGATTAAGACAGAAGAGGACTGTTTGAGGCTTCATGAAGACCTAGACAAACTGCAGGAAAGGTCGAACAATTGGTTGTTAGAGTTTAACCCAACCAAATGTAATATAATGAAGATAGGTGCAGGGAGGAGGAGGCCAAATACAAGGTATTATCTGGGAGAGGAAATTCTTCAGGAGTCAGAGAAAGAAAAAGACTTGGGAGTTGATATCACGCCAGACCTGTCTCCTTCAGCACATATCAAGAGGATAACATCAGCGGCATATGCCAGGCTGGCCAACATACGAACGACATTCAGAAATTTGTGTAAAGAATCATTCAGAACTTTGTATACCACATATGTCAGGCCAATCCTGGAGTATGCAGCCCCAGCGTGGTGTCCATATCTAGTCAAGGATAAGACTAAACTGGAAAAGGTTCAAAGATTTGCCACCAGACTAGTACCCGAGCTGAGAGGTATGAGCTACGAGGAGAGACTGCGGGAATTGAACCTCACTTCGCTGGAAGACAGAAGAGTTAGGGGGGACATGATCACTACATTCAAGAATCTCAAGGGAATTGATAGGGTAGATAAAGACAGTCTATTTAACACAAGGGAAACACGCACAAGGGGACACAGGTGGAAACTGAGTGCCCAAATGAGCCACAGAGATATTAGGAAGAACTTTTTTAGTGTCAGAGTGGTTGACAAATGGAATGCATTAGGAAGTGATGTGGTGGAGGCTGACTCCATACACAGTTTCAAGTGTAGATATGATAGAGCCCAATAGGCTCAGGAATCTGTACACCTGTTGATTGACGGTTGAGAGGCGGGACCAAAGAGCCAGAGCTCAACCCCCGCAAACACAACTAGGTGAGTACGCACACACACACACACGCACGCACACACACACACACACAACACAACAGCCACAGGGATTGGGGCACCACCCCCAAATTCTACCCAACAGACACCCAACCTGCCCCATCCCCTGTCAGCCCCCCACTAAGTACCCACCTAGAGCACCCTCCCCCCACCCACCCCCCTCCCCCCACTCACCCCCCTTCTTCCCCTCACCCCTCTCCCCAGGACCTCCCTTCCCCCCCATCCCCCATGCCCTCCCTTCTCCCACATGCCTTCCTGTCTCTCCCACCCCCATGCCCTCCCTTCTCCCCCTCCCCCCTAAGCCCCCCACTCTCCCCCACCCCACCTAAGTCTTCCCCTCTCCCCCACTCCCCTAAACCCTCCCCTCTTCCTCACCCACCTCAGCCCTCCCTTTTCCCCCACGCCCCCCAAGCCCTCCACCCTTTTCTCTCCCCCCAAGCCCCCCCATCTCCCCTATCCCCCACAGCCTCTCCTCCCCCCATGCTTCCCCAACCCTCCCTCTCTTACCCACCCCCTGTACCCTCCCCCTCTTATCCACCCCCTGTACCCTCCCCCTCTTATCCACCCCCTGTACCCTCCCCCTCTTATCCACCCCCTGTACCCTCCCCCTCTCCCCCACCACCCCAAGCCCTCCCTCCTCCACCAATCCCCCCGTGCCAGGTCTCCCCAGCTCCCACTCACCCCAGATCCCAAAGGTCCCCCCCAGAAAAGAAGCAGAAGAGAGTCAGTTTTAGGGTGATGTACTCGAACATAGATGGGATCACAAGCAAGACAAGTGAACTAAGGGAAAGAGCACAAGAAGTTAACCCAGATGTAATCGGACTCACTGAAACAAAACTCTCTGGAATCATAACGAATGCCGTGTTTCCCCAGGAGTATACAGTAATAAGGAAAGAGAGGGAAGGTAGAGGAGGAGGCGGAGTGGCCCTACTCATGAGAAGGGAATGGAGTTTTAAGGAGATGGCCATCCCGGGCTGTGAGGAGTTCAGAGACTACATAGCAGGCACCATAACAATGGGAGGACCAAGAATAGTAGTAGCAGTAATATACAACCCTCCACCAAATGACAGGAGACCCAGTCAAGAGTATGAAAACAACAACAAGGCAGTTAACACTATAATTGAGAGGGCAGCCTCTGCTGCCTGTAGAAATAGATCCCACCTGCTCATCATGGGCGACTTCAATCACGGAAAGATTGACTGGGAGAACAAGGAACCGCATGGAGGCGAGGATACGTGGAGAGCCAAACTATTGGAGGTGGTGACAAGCAACTTTTTAACGCAGCATGTCGGAGAACCCACAAGGATGAGAGGCAATGACGAACCAGCGAGACTCGACCTAGTCTTCACTCTGAACGACTCCGACATAAGAGAAATCGGTTTTGAGGACCCAGTAGGAATGAGCGACCACAGTGTACTGGTGTTTGAGTACTTGATTGAAGAAGGGTTATTGAACTCGAGGAGGGATACCGAAACCAAAAGGTTAGCATACCGAAAGGGAAACTATGAGGGGATAAGAAAATTCCTAACAGATATAGCATGGGAAACAGAGCTCAGGGGAAAGACGGCCCAAGATATGATGGATTACATCACGCAGAAGTGCAAGGACGCAGCAAACAAGTTTGTCCCAGTCCAAAAGGAAAACAGAGAAATGAAGATGAGAAACCCATGGTTTAATCAAAGATGTAGGCTAGCTAAGCAGCAAAGTAAAAGGGCATGGAGAAACTATAGGAATAACAGGACACTGGAGAGCAGAGAAAGATACCAGAATGCCAGGAATGAATATGTCAGGATGAGAAGAGAGGCAGAAAGACAATACGAAAATGACATCGCAAGCAAGGCAAAGACTCAGCCTAAATTGTTGCATAGCCACATTAGGAGAAAAACAACAGTAAAGGAACAGGTTATGAGATTAAGGATAGGGGCGGAAGGATTCACTACAAATGACAAGGAAGTGTGTGAGGAATTGAATAAGAAATTCCAGGAGGTCTTCACCTTAGAACAAGGAGAAATTCCAGAGGTAAGTGAGGGAATAGCTAACCAGGAACCACTGGAAGAGTTTGAGATTACCAGTGGGGAAGTAAGGAAGTGTTTACTAGAGTTGGACGTGACGAAGGCTATAGGCCCAGATGGAATCTCCCCTTGGGTTCTAAAGGAAGGAGCAAGAGAACTGAGCCTACCACTCTCCATAGTGTATAACAAATCACTGGCAACAGGGGAACTGCCAGATATTTGGAAAGCAGCTAACGTAGTCCCGATATACAAGAAAGGGGATAGACAGGAGGCACTGAACTACAGGCCAGTGTCCCTAACCTGCATACCATGCAAGCTGATGGAGAAGGTTGTGCGAAAAAAACTAGTGGAGCATCTGGAGCGAAGGAACTTTGTAACACAGCATCAACATGGGTTCAGGGATGGCAGGTCCTGCCTCACAGGGTTACTTGAATTCTACGACCAGGCAACAAAAATAAGGCAAGAAAGAGAAGGGTGGGCAGACTGCATATTTTTGGATTGTCAGAAAGCCTTTGATACAGTGCCACACAAGAGGCTAGTGCGAAAGTTGGAGATGCAGGCTGGAGTGAGAGGGAAGGTACTCCGGTGGATAGAGGAATACCTAAGCAACAGGAGACAACGAGTCTGTGTGAGGGGTGAGGTCTCAGATTGGCGAGACGTCACAAGTGGAGTCCCGCAGGGGTCAGTCCTTGGACCTATACTGTTTCTGGTATATGTAAATGATCTCCCAGAGGGTATAGATTCGTTCCTCTCAATGTTTGCCGACGATGCAAAAATTATGAGGAGGATTGAAACAGAGGATGATAGTAGGAGGCTACAAGATGACCTTGATAGACTGAGTGAATGGTCCAACAAATGGCTGTTGAAGTTCAACCCGAGTAAATGCAAAGTAATGAAACTAGGCAGTGGAAACAAGAGGCCAGGCACAGGATACAGAATAGGATATGAAGTACTTAATGAAACAGACAGAGAGAAAGATCTAGGAGTTGATATCACACCAAACCTGTCTCCTGAAGCCCACATAAAGAGAATAACGTCTGCGGCATATGCGAGGCTGGCTAACATCAGAACGGCGTTCAGGAACCTGTGTAAGGAATCATTCAGAATCTTGTACACCACATATGTAAGACCAATCCTGGAGTATGCGGCCCCAGCATGGAACCCGTACCTTGTCAAGCACAAGACGAAGCTGGAAAAAGTCCAAAGGTATGCTACTAGACTAGTCCCAGAACTAAGAGGCATGAGTTATGAGGAAAGGCTGCGGGAAATGCACCTCACGACACTGGAAGACAGAAGAGTAAGGGGGGACATGATCACAGCCTACAAAATCCTCAGGGGAATCGACCGGGTAAACAAGGATGAACTTTTCAACACTGGTGGGACGCGAACAAGGGGACACAGGTGGAAGCTGAGTACCCAAATGAGCCACAGAGACGTTAGAAAGAACTTTTTCAGTGTCAGAGTAGTTAGCAAATGGAATGCATTAGGAAGTGATGTGGTGGAGGCTGACTCCATTCACAGTTTCAAATGTAGATATGATAGAGCCCAATAGGCTCAGGAATCTGTACACCAGTTGATTGACGGTTGAGAGGCGGGACCAAAGAGCCAGAGCTCAACCCCCGCAAGCACAATTAGGTGAGTACAATTAGGTGAGTACAACCTCTCTCTGAACCCTCCCTCACTAATCCACCCCCACACACCCTCACTTCCACCTTCCACCTCCCCCCCATTCACTCTCTCTCTCTCTCTCTCTCTCTCTCTCTCTCTCTCTCTCTCTCTCTCTCTCTCTCTCTCTCTCTCTCTCTCTCTCTCTCTCTCTCTCTCTCTCTCTCTCTCTCTCTCTCTCTCTCTCTCTCTCTCTCTCTCTCTCTCTCTCTCTCTCTCTCTCTCTCTCTCTCTCTCTCTCTCTCTCTCTCTCTCTCTCTCTCTCTCTCTCTCTCTCTCTCTCTCTCTCTCTCTCTCTCTCACTCATAGGGAAAACATGGAAGGGATACGAACTTGGGCTGGCAAACGCAGGAGGACAATCGCAGCTGGAACAAACACAGAGGATGGGGGGGAACAGGAAGACTGGATGAAGGAAGTACTCCAGCAAATGCGGAATGAATTCAGTGAAGGACTGAGGGTAATGCGGGAGACAGTAGCCAACCTGCAAGATGATCTAAGGGCAGCAAAGGAGGAGATAAGATGCCTAAAGGAGACTCTTCCACAATACCAGACACAAACCGTACCTCAGGGAGATGGGAATGCAACTGTGGAGGGGATCAACACAACCCAGCTCTCATTTGCTGAAATGCTTAAAAAGAGCCCTGAAGCTAGGTCTGCAGTTAAGGAAGTTGCCATGGAAGTGGCTTCCTCTCAGGAAGCAGCTCGATGTACTAGCCGGATGATAGAGAGAAAAAGAGCTGTAGTAGTAGCAGGTATTAAAGAGCAAACAGGACCAGCCCAAAAGAGCGGAGAGACAAGGACAAAAATGCAGTTACCGAGATCCTTAAGGAAGTAAGGATGAAGGGAACTGACCAAAATGTTGAAAAGGTTTTCAGGCTTGGAAAGTTCAACAAGGACAAGGACTGAATGATAAAGGTGGTATTCATGAGCGAAATCACGAAAGAGGAACTGTTAGCAAGGAAGAGCGGTCTAGCAAATGTTCTGAAGTTCAAAAAAGCATTCCTGCAGAGGGATATGACAAGGGAAGAGAGAATACAGGCAGCAGACACGAGGAAGGAGCACAGGGAGAGAGAAAGGATTCAGAGTACCACAACCCGGAACCATACAATCCCAAAGGGAAGTGGAGAACCCTCCTCAAACAGTGCAAAAATCACAGGGATTGGAGCACCACCCCCACATTCTACCCAACAGACACCCAACCTGCCCCATCCCCTGTCAGCCCCCCACTAAATACCCACCTAGGGCACCCTCCCCCCACCCACCCCCCTCCTCCCACTCACCCCCCTCCTCCCACTCACCCCTCTCCCCAGGACCTCCCTTCTCCCCCATCCCCCAAGCCCTCCCTTCTCCCACATGCCTTCCTGTCTCTCCCACCCCCAAGCCCTACCTTCTCCCCCGCCCCCACTCTCCCCCACCCCACCTAAATCTTCCCCTCTCTCCTAAACCCTCCCCTCTTCCTCACCCACCACAGCCCACCTTTTTCCCCCACGCCCTCCACCCTTTTCTCCCCCCCCCCCATCTCCCCTATCCCACAAAGCCTCTCCTCCCCCAACCCTCCCTCTCTCACCCCCCCCCCCAACCCTCCCCCTCTCACTCTCCCCCCCCAACCCTCCCCCTCTCACTCTCCCCCCCTACCCTCCCCCTCTTACCCACCCCCTTACCCTTCTACCCCACCCCCCAAGCCCTCCCTCCTCCACCAGTCTCCCCGTGCCAGGTCCCCCCAGCTCCCACTCACCCCAGATCCCATAGGTTCCCCCCAGAGGAGAATCAGTTTCAGGGTGATGTACTCGAACATAGATCACAAGACAAGTGAACTAAGGGAAAGAGCACAAGAAGTGAACCCAGATGTAATCGGACTCACAAACAAAACTCTCTGGAATCATAATGAATGCCGTGTTTCCCCAGGAGTACACAGTAATAAGGAAAGAGAGGGAAGGTAGGGGAGGAGGCAGAGTGGCCCTACTCATGAGAAAGGAATGCAGTTTTAAGGAGATGGCCATCCCGGGCTATGAGGAGTTCAGAGACTACATAGCAGGCACCATGACAATGGGAGGACCAAGAACAGTAGTAGCAGTAATATACAATCCTCCACCAAATGACCCAGTCAAGAGTATGAAAACAACAACATGGCAGTTAACACTATAATTTAGAGGGCAGCCTCTGCTGCCTGTAGAAATAAGATCCCACCTGCTCATCATGGGCGATTTCAATCACGGAAGGATTGACTGAGAGAACAAGGAACCGCATGGAGGCGAGGATACATGGAGAGACAAACTATTGGAGGTGGTGCCAAGAAACTTTTTAACCCAGCATGTCAGAGAGCCCACAAGGATGAGAGGCAATGACGAACCAGCGAGACTCGACCTAGTCTTCACTCTGAACGACTCCGACATAAGAGAAATCGGTTTTGAGGACCCAGTAGGAATGAGCGACCACAGTGTACTGGTGTTTGAGTACTTGATTGAAGAAGGGATATTGAACTCGAGGAGGGATACCAAAACCGAAAGGTTAGCATACCAAAAGGGAAACTATGAGGGGATAAGAAAATTCCTAACAGATATAGCATGGGAAACAGAGCTCAAAGGAAAGACGACTGAAGATATGATGGATTACATCACGCAGAAGTGTAAGGACGCAGCAAACAAGTTTGTCCCAATCCAAAAGGAAAACAGAGAA
>NC_091158.1:38258431-38422923 GCF_040958095.1 Procambarus clarkii
AATCATGAGCGACATCAACCATGGGAAGATAGATTGGGGGAACAGAGACCCACATGGAGGCCCAGACACATGGAGAGCTAAGCTGCTGGATGTGGCAACAAGAAACTTTCTAAGTCACCCTAAATGAGTCGGATATAAGGGAAGTTAAGTTGGAAGCCCCATTGGGAATGAGTGATCACAGTGTATTGAGCTTTGAGAACCTGGTTGAGCTAGGAATTATCACCCCCAAAAAAGAACTGGGAAACAAATGGCTGGCGTACCGAAAGGGAAACTATGAGGAGATGAATAAATTCTTATGGGATATACATTGGGACACAGAACTCGGAACCAAGTCCGTACAAGACATGATAGACTATGTCCCCCACAATTGTCAGGAGGCTGTAAACAGGTTTGTCCCAGCCCGACAGTAAAAAACAGAGAAGCAAAGGAAGAATCCGTGGTTTAATAAGGAATGTATGAAAGCAAAGGAGCTGAACAAAAGAGCATGGAGGAATATAACAGAATATATAACAGAACACCAGAAAGTAGAGAGAGAGATACCAGAGAACCAGGAACGAGTATGTTAGTGTGAAGAGAGCAGCTGAGAAAAGGTATGAAAATGATATAGCTAATAAAGCCAAGACCGAACCAAAGCTACTACACAGTCACATCAGGAGGAAGACAACAGTGAAGGAACAGGTGATGAAACTTAGGGTGGGCGAGGACAGGTACACAGAGAATGACAAAGAGGTGTGTGAAGAACTCAACAAAAAGTTCCAGGAGGTTTTACAATAGAACAGGGAGAAGTCACGGCGCTAGGAGAGGTGGCAGCAAACCAGGTGACCTTGGAAAGGTTCGAAATTACAAGAGGTGAGGTCAAGAAGCACCTATTGGAGCTGGATGTGAGAAAAGCTGTTGGGCCGGACGGAATCTCACCATGGGAATTGAAAGAGTGTGCAGGAGCACTTTGCTTGCCACTCTCCATAGTGTATAGTAGGTCACTGGAAACGGGAGACCTACCAGAAATATGGAAGACTGCTAATGTAGTACCAATATACAAAAAGGGTGACAGACAAGAGGCACTGAACTACAGGCCAGTGTCTTTAACTTATATACCATGCAAGGTGATGGAGAAAATTGTGAGAAAAAACCTAGTAACACATCTGGAGAGAAGAGACTTCGTGACAACCCATCAACATGGGTTCAGGAAGAGTAAATCTTGCCTTACAGGCTTGATAGAATTCTACGATCAGGTGACAAAGATTAAGCAAGAAAGAGAAGGATGGGCGGACTGCATTTTTTTGGACTGTCGGAAAGCGTTTGACACAGAACCCCATAAAAGGTTGATGCATAAGCTGGTTACTCCTGGTTACTGGCAGGAGTAACTGGTAAGGCGCGCCAGTGGATATGGGAGTACCTAAGCAATAGGAAGCAGAGAGTTACAGTGAGGGGAGAGACCTCAGAATGGCGTGAAGTCACCAGTGGAGTCCCACAAGGCTCTGTGCTTGGACCTATCCTGTTTCTGATATACGTAAATGATCTCCCAGAGGGTATAGACTCATTCCTCTCAATGTTTGCTGACGACGCCAAAATTATGAGATCGATTAAGACAGGGGAGGACAGCTTGAGGCTTCAAGAAGACCTGGACAAGCTACAGGAATGGTCGAACAAATGGCTGTTAGAGTTTAACCCAAGCAAATGTAATGTAATGAAGATAGGAGTAGGAAGTAGGAGACCAGATACAAGGTATTATTTGGGAGATGCGATACTTCAAGAGTCAGAGAGAGAGAAAGACCTGGGGGTTGATATCAGGCCAGATCTGTCCCCTGAAGCTCATATCAAGAGGATAACATCAGCGGCATATGCCAGGTTGGCTAACATAAGAACGGCCTTTAGAAACTTGTTTAAGGAATCTTTCAGAACATTATATACTATATATATGTCAGACCAATCCTGGAGTATGCGGCTCCAGCATGGAGTCCATATCTAGTCAAGCATAAGACTAAACTGGAAAAGGTTCAAAGGTTTGCTACCAGACTAGTACCCTACCTGAGAGGTATGAGCTACGAGGAGAGACTACGGAAATTAAACCTCACTTCGTTGGAAGACAGAAGAGTTAGGGGGGACATGATCACCACATTCAAGATTCTCAAGGGAATCGACAGGGTAGATAAAGACAGGCTATTTAACAAAAGGGGCACACGCACTAGGGGACACAGGTGGAAACTGAGTGCCCAAATGAGCCACACAGATATTAGAAAGAACTTTTTTAGTGTCAGAGTGGTTGACAAATGGAATGCATTAGGAAGTGATGTGGTGGAGGCTGACTCCATACACAGTTTCAAGTGTAGATATGATAGAGCCCAATAGGCTCAGAAACCTGTACACCTGTTGATTGACGGTTGAGAGGCGGGACCAAAGAGCCAGAGCTCAACCTCCGCAAGCACAACTAGGTACGTACAACTAGGTGAGTGCACACACACGATCATTCCTGCAGCTTGTCCAGGTCTTCTTGAAGCCTCAAGCTGTCCTCCTCAGTCTTAATCCTTCTCATAATGTTTTTCCTTTCACATGTGAGGCATGTATATAGTATGTATATAAAAACACTCGCCTCTTCGAATGCAACGTTGTGTCAAAATTTCAATGCAATCGGTAAAGAGGTTCCAAAGATTTCCTTCACATAAAAAACAAATGAAAAACACAGTCTCTCAAAAAAGCATGTTTTTCCCCGTCACAGACGTGACACCTATACAGTTTGTATATAAAAAACCTGCTCGGATGCGAATGGAACGTTACGTAAAAATTTCAAACCAATCAGTGAAGAACTTTCGGAGATTAGCGATTTTGAACAAACGAACATTTCCGTTTTTATTTATATAGATTTGTTTATTTATTTGTTTATTTATTTATGTACTAGCAGTACCCGGCCACGCGTTGCTGTGGCTCAGAAACGCATATGCGTTGCTGACCCACAGCAACCTTCCCAGTCCTCCCCACCATTTCCCCCTCTCCAATCTCCTCGGCCTCCCAACCATTCCCCACTCCACTGTCCCCTCGTCCTCCCCACCATTCCCATCTCCCCACCATCTGCACGACCCTCTGTACCACCACCTTCACCACCATCTTCACCACCATCTTCACCACCACCTTCACCACCACCTTCACAGCCCTACTTCCAGTATTCCTAAATTTTAAATCCATTTCCCTTCCCCCTATCACTGATGGCTCTTAAGTCTTCTGGACAGAGCTCTCCTCCTCGCACTATATTACTGCTCCACAACTATATCTATATAAATAAAAATGTAAATGTTCGTTTGTTTAAAATCGCTAATTTCCGAAAGTTCCTCACCGATTGCTTTGAAATTTTCACACAATGTTCCATTCGCATCCGAGCAGGATTTTATATACATACTATATAAATATCACGTCTGTGACAGAAAAAAAACATGCTTTTTCTGAAAAACTGTGATTGTCGTGTGTTTTCATGTGAGGGAAATCTTCGAAACCTCTTTACCGATTGCTTTGAAATTTTGACACAACGTTGCATTGAAATAGGCGCATGTTTTTATATACCTACTATATACATGACTCACCTTGGACAGGAAAAACATGCTTTTTGTGAAAAATGCCACCATCTGATGGACGTAAGAGCAACAAACGCTGTAATCTCCGAAAGCTCATCACCAATTGCTTTGAAATTTTGACACAACGTTCCTTTCGAATTCGCGTGTGTTTTGATGTACCTACGATATATATGCCACACCTGTGACAGGTAAAAACATGCTTTGCTTGAATAACGGCGTCATCTGTTGCACGTAATAGCAACACAAGTTGTATAAAATATGTTTTGATTCCATTTCAATGTTTCCGATTGCATTGATAAATTGAATTTTCATAGATTTCGATTTATTTTCATTTTGATTTAATTATTTTGTGTGACATTGCATTGGAATTGAGCTGTGTTGTTTATCATACTTTTCATTTCGTGAGTATAGTATATTTTTTATTTTTTCATTTCGTTTTTTTTAACTGTTCTTATTTTTCAGTGCTATTGGCGGAGGAATTGAGCTGTGTCAATTGATCTGCATTTTAATTGAAATATTTTTTTAGTATTTTTTTGTTTTGTTTTTAAAAACAAGAAAATGGACAACGCGTATATTTCACTGCTGCAAATGTGCAACAAATAGCTATGAATCCACCGGCTACAACGTTAACTCCTTTCTTAACGTTATGTCAAAATGACCCGTTTGCGAAAACACTGCTGTATTCGGAAGTGCCTCTATATTACATATGGAATGCGAGCAGAAAATCATTTGAACGACGCAGAAGAGGAGAGCAAGTCGATGGACAACCTGGTATATTCAAGTAAATTACGATAGGCAGACTGTACACCATGCATCCCAATCATGATAAATGCTTCTTTATTCGCATGTTGTTGGTAAATGTGCTCGGTCCAACGTCTTTCCAGCAACTGAGATTTTTCAATGGCGTTACACATGCCACTTTCCGTAGTGCATGTCAAACTCTGTATTTATTGGAGAACGACAGACACTGGGATGTATGCATTAATGATGCATCAAACACGTCACATCCAAATCAAATTCGTGTATTGTTTGCAGTCATAATGACCGCCTGTTTTCCTTCATCTCAAACAGAGTTATGGGAGAAAAATAAATAGCACTTAGCTTAAGATATTGTCCGTCGAATGCGCAAGGAAAATTCAAATATGAACATGGATTTCACAGCAGAAATCTACAGCGAAGCATTGATAATGATTAAGGATTTGTGCTTATAAATTGCGAACAAAGTTCTCAGTCAATTGGGAATGCCATCACCGAATCGATCTGCTGCTGTTTCGTTCGATGTAGAATTGCGTCGTCAACAAAATTACAACACGGGTGATCGGTTGTTGTATGTGCAATCAAATATCCCTAAGCTAACGTTTGAGCAAAAAGGCATTTACGATCATATAATTTAAATTTTCAATAACGGGCTTGAAGAAACCTTCTTCTTCTTAGACGTGCCAGGAGGAACTGGTAAAACCTTCCTAATTAGATTGATTCTGGCAGCAATTCGATCCCAAAATGGCATAGTCTTAGCTCTTGCATCGTCCTGAATGGCTGCGACATTACTACCAGGTGGAAGAACTGCTCATTCGGCTTTGAAATTGACATTGAACATGAAATTTATTGAAACTCCCAAGTGCAATATTTCCAAAGCATCCAGCATGGGAAAAGTATTGCAGAAATGCAAACTTATTGTTTGGGATGAATGCACAATGGACTACAAAAAATCACTCAAGGCTCCTGATCGATCATTGAAAGATTTGCGTGGAAACATCAGACCATTTGGGAATGCATTAATAATGCTTGCAGGAGATTTCAGGCAAACATTACCTGTAATTCCTCGATCGACACCAGCGGACGAAATAAATGCTTGCCTGAAATACTCTACGTTGTGGCGCCACGTAAAGATGTTAAAATTAACTACAAATTTGTGTGTCCAGCTGCAAAACGATCCATCACTTGAGATATTCTCGCATCAATTTCTGGAAATTGGGAACGGAAACGTGCCAGTTCATCTGACCTAAGGACGAATTTCATTGCGTCATAACTTCTGCAATTTAGTGACGTCAAAAGAGGAATTGGTTGAAAAAGTATTTCCCAATATTCAGACCAATTATAAGAATCATGATTGGCTGAGTGAACGAGCTATTCTTGCGACTAAGAACAAAGACGTCTATGAATAAACAATATTATTCAGTCTTACATTCAAAGTGAGGAAGTCACATACAAGTCCGTCGTCATTGTTGTGGAAGCAGATGAAGCGGTTAATTATCCAAACAGAATTTATTAATTCACTCGATCTGCCAGGAATACCACCGCACTTACTGCAATTGAAAAGCTTTGCAAAGTCACGTGGCTTGCAGTGAAAAAAATATTCAGCAACGTCGTAGAAGCAACAATCTTGACAGGACCTTACAAAGGTGAAGATGTCCTTATTCCTCGCATTCCTATGATTCCAACAGATATGACATTTCAATTTAAGAGATTGTAATTTCCAATTCGATTGGAGTTTGCAATCACCATCAACAAAGCTCAGGGCCATTCTTTCGAATTGGTCAGTTTATATCTAGACACAGATTGCTTCTCACATGGACAATTATATGTTGCGTGTTCTAGAGTCGGCAAAACAGACAATCTGTATATCTCCACAGACAATGGAACAACAAAAAGCATTGTATACCTACAAGCATTTTGAAATTAAACATATTAGAATTGTGCGCTTTCTGTTTTCTTTCCTTTCCATTTAACCAGACTGAACCACAGCAACGCGTGGCGGGTACATCTAGTATCTATATAAATAAAAATGGAAATGTTCGTTTGTTCAAAATCGCTAATCTCCGAAAGTTCTTCATCGATTGCTTTGAAATTTTCACACAACGTTCCATTCGCATCCGGCCAGGTTTTTATATATATACTATATAGTCTGTGACAGTAAAAAGCATGATTTTCTCAAAAACTGTGTTTTTCATGTTTTTCATGTTTTTCATGTGAGGAAAATCTTCAAAAACCTCATTACCGATTGCTTTGAAATTTTAACACAACGTTGCATTCGAATAAACACGTCTTTTTATATATCTACTATATTCATGCCTCACCTGTGACAGGAAAAAAAACATGCTTGTTTTGAAGAACCAGGAGATCCAGCCAGAACACGCCAAAAAAAAAATCTTTCAACAATCCCGTGACCCAAGGGGATATTTGCGCCAGGCGTCGTACAATCGGACCGTTGAAAAGGGATGCCAAAAGGCAGTAGCAAAACCAAAACGCGAAAACAAGACGTGAACAGGCGACTCCCAGGCGGAGGAGGTGTCCAGACGTCCGCTCGGCCTCAAGGTTGAACCAGGAGTCGTGTGGGGCATGGTGGGAAGGAAGAGGGGATGGTGGAGTGGCTAGCAACCTAAAATAAACTATACTCACAAAATGAACGGTATGATAAACAACACAGCTCAATTCCAACACAATTCAAACAAAATAATAAAATCAAAATGAAAATAAATCAAAACCTATGAAAATTGAATTTATCAGTGCAATCAGAAACATTGAAATGGAATTGAAACATATTTAGTATAGCATGTGTGTTGCTCCTACATGCAACAGATGGTGCTGCTTTTCAAGAAAAACATAGTTTTACCTGTTACAGGTGGGCATCGGAGTTGCTCCTGAGCTACCGTGCAGTGAGGACGTGTCACCTGCTCGCTCCGGTAGTTTGAGTCGGTTCTCACTACGTGTAGAGAGCCATGGGGAAGGCTCAGCACAAGAGGGAATGGAAGCAGCTTTCAGACGAGGAGGGGCGGTGGACCGATGTGCAGCAGGCACCAAAGAAAACTGCTATCGAGGCTTTACCATTTGCTTCTACCAGCAAGTCAGCGGACGTAATGGACCTAGAGAGGACAGCGTCAGTCACACACCAGCCAGTGTCAGTCAATGCTTGTCTGTCCACAACACGGCCGCAGGACGGCAGTATGAGTCAGGAGTGGACACCACCAGTTTCACACCAGCCAGTGTCGGCCAATGTTCCTCTCTCCACAGCCCAGCCGCAGGACAGCAGTATGAGACAGGGGAGTACACCACCAGTCTCACACCAGACATCGCCAGCCTCTGCACATCTTCCAAAATTCAAGATCATGCAGACAGACCACTTTCCTACAGCATATGGAGTAGTAACGGCGATGGAAAAAGAACAACCGGGGCTCAAACTTTCCGTTACAGTCAACCTGAATGGAGAAATAATACTGACACCTCAAGACCAACAGACTGCACATTACTTAGAGAAGGTAAGAGTCCTGCAGGGGAAACCTGTATGCTTGGTAAGGCTGGACCCTTCAGAAAGACGCACACGAGTCGTGCTTTTGGGATACCCAATCGACTTTCCCCTGGATCCAGTACTAGAACACAAGCAAATCCTGAATGCGGAACGTTGCCGCACAAAAGCAGACAAGGCAGCGACGCGTCAGGTTCTGGTGACCGTCATGGGACATGTGCCAGAAACATTCGGTCTTGGAAATTGGAGAACATACCGACAGAGACCATACGTCCCGGAACCCCTACGCTGCTTCAGGTGTCAGAAATACGGCCACCATCAGTCACGCTGCACAGGACAGGAGAGATGCGGAGTGTGCAGCCTGAGACATCCAACTGTATTGCCAAGACTGTATTGCCAAGCACAAGGCAAACCAGACCACAACAGCCAAATGTCCAAATTGTGGAGGCAAACATCATGCCTGGAGCACAACCTGCTCTGCACGGAAACAGAAAGTGCAGACAGCTCAGGCCAGGATCAACACACTGACCAGCAATACATCCACCAACACCAACGTCTGGAACACTCGTGCACAGCCACAACAGCCACCCACTCTCACAGAGCAAAATTTCCCGAATCTGTTAATTCCGAATCAGACATTACACGAAAGTGTTGCAGAAGTACAGCAAATGCAAAAGAGCAGAAAACACTTACTTTCGGAATCTACTCACCAGCTATACAGTTTTACCGAGGTCCAGCTGAAAACCATCGTGAAGATCATGGCAGAGACCATTATCAATTGCCTACAGATGACGCAGAACGCCTCACAGCACCAGACTCAAGACATCACTTGTGTGATAATGGACAAGATCGTGCAGCAGACCACAGTTACACAAGAAACAGACAGTCTCCGACAGGATGGAGCACGAGAGGACAAACAACGCAACTTGGGCATACTGACTACCGACAACAGTCGGATAGTCAAGACACCGGAACATCTACATTCACAAACGCAACTGCAAGAAGCAGTGACCACCCACGATCAACAGAATCTTCCAACACAGGAGACAGACAACAACAGCCAATGCAGTCTGATAAGCAGCAACGCCAACGAAGACGTATTGACCAGCAGAGATGCACAGGTTCCACCAACACACGAAACGGCCACGAGCATTCACTGCAGTCCGACTTGCAGCAATACCAACAACAAAGTGATGGACCACAGTTATGCACAGATTCCAACAATGCCGGGGATGACCACGGACAATCAATGCAGTCCGACCTGCAGCACTTCCAACAACGTAGCGATGGACCACAGTTATGCACAGATTCCAACAACGTCGGGGATGACCACGAACTATCAATGCAGTCCGATTTGCAGCGATACGACTTGCGAGGCGGAGAATATAGAGGTCGATTCCGAGGAGGAGTTCTAGTAGAACAAGCACCACCAACCGAACCCGTCGTCTGGCCATTACGAATTCTGCAGTGGAGCATACAAGGTCTTGGAAATAAAAAACACACACTTCAGGAGGCTGCAATCAGCACGAAAGCAGATATAATCGTTTTGGAAGAAACTCTTTTCCCAGCCGCGAAATCCTTCAGATTAGCTGGATATCAGCACTATGTTCTACCGTATGAGCAGGGGAGACAAAGAGGATTAATGACCCTAGTCAGAAACACCATACCCAGCAAGACAATAGACTCAGTTTCATGTGGGGATGGAGTAGAGGTATTAGCAGTTACAGTGAATATGGCTAATTTTGAGCTCCTCATATATAACGTCTACAAGCCCCCTAGACGTAAACTAGAAGCAGAGGCAGTGCTTGCCTTGGCCACGCAGGAAAATTTAATTATTGCTGGAGATTTTAATGCTCATCATCCAGAGTTCGGTGCAACTGGGCCAGCCAATGCAGATGGGCGCCATTTACCTGCAGCTCTGCGAGAAGTACCTGAAATTACACTTCTCAACACTGGGGAACCCACTCACATTCTAGGTGGTTCCCTTGATCTTACATTCATCTCAACAGCACTCCAGCAACAGGCGAAGTGGGAAGTAGACCTGGTGATCACCAGTGATCACCAGGTCTATCTTAGATCAATCGCTAATCTCCGAAAGTTCTTTCACCGAAATTCTTTTAAATTTTCACACAACGTTCCATTCGCATCCGAGCACGTTTTTATGTACATGCTATATAGATGTAACCACATGCTTTTTTGGATTACTGTGTTTTCATGTGAGGGGAAATCTTCGAAACCTCTTTACCGACTGCTTTGAAATTTTGACACAACGTTGCATTCGAATTGGCGAATCTTTTTTTATATCTACTATATTCTTGCCTCACATTTGACAGGAAAAAAAATTATTTTTTGTTTGAAAAACAGCGCCATCTGTTGAATGTGAGAGCAACACACGATGTAATCTTCAAAAGTTTTTCACCGATTGCTTTGAAATTTAGACACAACGATCCATTCGAATGCACGTGTGTTTTTATATACCTACTATATAGATACCACACCCATGACAGGTAAAAACATTTTTTTTTAAACAGCGCCATCTGTTGCTTGTAGGAGCAACATTCGCAATACTAAATATGTTACAATTCCATTTCAATGTTTCCGATTGCATTGATAAATTTTATTTTTATAGATTTTGATTTATTTTACTAATTTCTTATTATTTTGTGTGATATTGATTTGGAATTGAGCTGTGTTGTTTACCATACCATTCATTTTGTAAGTATAAGTATATATGCC
Source organism: Procambarus clarkii (assembly GCF_040958095.1). NCBI lineage: Eukaryota > Metazoa > Arthropoda > Malacostraca > Decapoda > Cambaridae > Procambarus > Procambarus clarkii. Next base: position 38,268,974 of record NC_091158.1, read on the forward strand.
ACACCTGTAACAGGTAAAACTATGTTTTTCTTGAAAAGCAGCACCATCTGCTGCATGTAAGAGCAACACACATGCTATACTAAATATGTTTCAATTCCATTTCAATATTTCTGATTTCACTGATTAATTGAATTTTCATAGGTTTTGATTTATTTTCATTTTGATATAATTATTTTGTTTGAATTCTATTGGAATTGAGCTGTGTTGTTTACCATACCGTTCATTTCGTGAGTATAGTTTATTTTAGGTTGCTAGCCACTCCACCATCCCATCTTCCTTCCCACCATGCCCCACACCCCAGTCCCCTCGTACTCCCCTACATCTCCCACTTCTGTCCCCTCATCATCCCCACCACTCCCTCGTCCGATGCCTTCCCAAATGGTCTGATGTTCCCATCAGAGAATTGGGAACATCAAGTGATCTGATGTTCCCATCACTGAAATATAAGAAAAACAGTTAAAAATGAAATTAAAATATGAAAAAATATATAAATAAACTATACTAACGAAATGAACTGTATGGTAAACAACACAGCTCAATTCCAATGCAATTTCCACAAAATAATTAAATCAAGATGAAAATAAATCAAAATCTAGGAAAATTCAATTTATCAATGCAATCAGAAACATTGAAATGGAATTAAAGGTATTTAGTATAATATGTGTGTTGCTCTTACATGCAACAGATGGCACTGTTTTTCAAGAAAAAGCATAGTTTTACCTGTCACAGGTGTGGTATCTATACTTATATTTACGAATTGAACGGTATGGTAAACAACACAGCTCAATTCCAAATCAATATCACAGAAAATAATTCAAGAAAAAATTTAATAAATCGAAATCTATGAAAATAAAATTTATTATTGCAATCGGAAACATTGAAGTGGAATTCGTGACATATTCAGTAAAGCGTGCGTGTTGCTATTATGTGCAACAGATGGAGCTGTTTTTCAAAAACGCATGTTTTTGCCTGTCACAGGGGTGGCATCTATATAGTAGGTATATAAAACCACGCTCCTATTCGAACGCAACGTTGTGTCAAAATTTCGAAGCAATTGGAGAAGAACTTTCAAAGATTTCAGCGTGTGTTGCTCTTACGTCCAACAGATGACGGTTTTTTTTTAAAAAGCATGTTTTTTCCTGTCACAGGTGAGGCATGAATATAGTAGATATATAAAAAGACGTGCTTATTCGAATGCAACTTTGTGTCAAAATTTCAAAGCAATCGGAAAAGAGGTTTCGAAAATTTTCCTCACATGAAAAACACAGTTTTTCCGAAAAAGCATGTTTTTTTACCGTCACAGACGTGACATCTATGTAGCATATATATATATAAACCTGGCCGGATGCGAATGGAACGTTGTGTGAAAATTTCAAAGCAATCGGTGAAGAGGTTTCGGAGATTAGCGATTTTGAACAAACTAACATTTCCATTTTTATTTATATAGATATATATACAAGAAGGTACATTGGGATTTTAAGGATACATAGCATAGTGATTACATTCTTGTAAAGCCACTAGTAGTGCAGCATTTCGGGCAGGTCCTTAATCTTACAGAAAATTTTAAGTAGGTAAACACTAGCAAAATTTGTAAATTGATAACAGGTACATTGCAAGAAAAAAATGAGATGATAGAGATTTGAATGTATATTAAAGCACATAGGTAGCTCAGATGGATTGCATTGACAGTTTGAATAATAATTTAACAAAGATTAATAGGCACAATACAGCATATTGCTAGCACATATAAGAAGACAGCAATGATCACAATGGTAAAGTTGATTCGATTAAGTATAATGATTGGGAGATTGGGGTAACACTAGATACAGAGCAATTTTAAATCACAGAGTAGGAAACTATGAAGATAAAATTAGGTACTTAATTATAATAATTAAGTAGTAATAATTTACCTAATAAATTATAATAAACTAATAGTGCTTATTATAATTATAAATCCCATATACCCATCCTATGGGCAGTAGTGGACCCAAAATACTCATCCTGATGGTGGTAGAGGACCCCTTGCTCATTACCCCATTACCCCGTTACCTGTGGGCGGTAATGGACCCCATACCCATCCTGTGGGTGATATTGGACCCAATGCCCATCCTGTGGGCGGTATTGGACCCCATATCAATCCTGTGGGTGGTAGTGACCCCATACCCATCCTGGGCGGTAGTAGCGCCCCCCACCCCATACCCATCCTGTGAGTGGTTGTTGACCCAATATCCATCATGTGGGCGGTAGTGGACCTCATACCCATCTTGTAGGCGGTAGTGGACCCCATACTCATTTTGTGGGCGGTAGTGGCGCATATACATTCTGTGGATGGCCATGACCCCCATACCTACCCTGTGGGCGGAAGTCGACCCCCCATACCCATCCCGTGGAAGATAGTGGTCCCCAAAGCCATCCTGTCGGCGGTAGTGAACCTTCCTGAGGATGATAGTGGTCCCCAAACACATCCTGTGGGCGGTAGTGGACCCCATACTTATCCTATGGGCGGTACTTGACCCCATTAGCATATTGTGGGGTGTAATGCACCCATGCCCAACCTGTGGGCGGTACTGGACCCTATACTCATCCTGTATGTGACAGTGGAGGCCATTCCCATCCTTTGGGCGTTAGTGGACACCATACTTATCGTGTGGGCGGCAGTGGGAACCATGCCCATCCTGTGGGCGGTAATGGACCCAATATCCACCCTAAGGGCGGTAATTTACCCCATATGCGTCCTATGGGTGGTAGTTAACCCCATACCCATCCTGTGGGCTGTAGTAGACGATATACTCATCCTGTCGGCAGTAGTTAAGCATATACAGTCCGGTGGTATAGTGGTAAGACACTCGCCTGGCGTTCCGCGAGCGCTATGTCATGGGTTCGTATCCTGGCCGGGGAAGATTTACTGGGCACAATTCCTTAACTGTAGCCTCTGTTTAACGCAACAGTAAAATGTGTACTTCGATGAAAAAACGATTCTTCGCGGCAGGGGATCGTATTCCATGGACCTGCCCGAAACGCTACGCGCACTAGTGGCTGTACAAGAATGTAACAACTCTTGTTGTTATATCAACATATATATATCAACGTATATCTCAAATATACTCATTCCGTGGACAGTACTGGACCGTATTTTCACGCTGCGGGCGGCAATGGAGGCCATACCCATCCTGTGGGTGGTAGTAGACAAAATTTTCATCCTGTGGGTAATTGTGGACCCCATACCCATCCTGTGGGCGGTATAGTAGATGCCACACACATCCTTTGGGTGGAAGTGGAACATATACCCATCCAGTGGGCAGTAGTGGACCCCATGGGTATCCTGTGGATGATAGTGATCCCTATACCCATCTTATGGGCAGTTGATGGGCCCAGACCCATCCTACAAGTGGTATGGACCCCTTACCCACCTAACAGGTGGAAGTGGACCCCTATACCCATCCTACAGTTGGTAGTTGACACTGTACCATCCTGTTTGCAGTAGTTTACTCCATAGACATTTCAACGTAATATCGTTTTCTGTTGACGTACCAACAATACATTCTTTAAAGATCTTTATAGCACAAACTACTGTATATAATTTTGATTGGTGAAGCACTTTTATTTTATGTAATAAATTATAGTGCTTATTATAATTTACTAAGAACAACTAATATTTCTCAAAACAAAACTACGAACCTTCAATAAGATGTAGCTGCTCTGTATTATGCTGTCTACGGCGATGGACGGGTACTGTGAGAAGTAAATTGGTACGTGAGGAAGAGTTTGGGCCTTGAAAAAAATATTACTGGGAATATACCACATATATACTAATTCATAAGCAAAATATTGACTATAAGCAATAAGTCATATATGTGAGTCTTGTGCGAGAGCAGTTGTATGATCCCAGGTTGCTTGAAAAACGAGTCTACCCCCAGTGAGAGGTATTCAGCAAACCAGACCCAACTGAGAGATCCAGGGAAATATAGACATGTGAATAAATATTAGATGCTTGGCTAATATTGATGAATAGTTTAGAAGCATGGGCAGAGAATAAATATGTAAATAAGAGACATGACATGAGATGTCGAGACTATGTGGACAGGATGTGAGGCTAGTGAGACACACACACATCGGTCACTCCACAGTGGTGCGACACCACCTTGTAATGTTAAAACCTGTCACTCACACCGAGATGATAGTTTGACTCTTCACAATTTCAATAGATCCCAGCACAGAGGAAGCACGTCGCAAGATATACTCTGGTTGATCCATCAGAGATTGGGTGATTACTTATCCCTAAAATATTACAAAAAGAGATATGGGCCCGTTTTACATTCGATTACTCCTTAATACACTGACATTCATTCTCCCCGACGATGATACAGGTGGCCTCAGACGACAAGCAGGCTGTTGCTACTCTGGTGGTGAGTTATGCAGATAAGAATATCTCCTTCGTCAGCGAGGGAGCCCGACCTTGAATCCAAACAATGTCGATTTACTACCACCTCACGCTGCATCAGATGAATTTCTACACTTCCAGATGCCCATTTTTCCTTCCACGTCACAGGAGTAACTTGATTTCACCACACGAGCTGGCCAGTCAGCAGACACCGACCATAATGAGCTCCAGCATAGTCCTGAAACTTCCATATTAATTATTGTCCATCATGACTCCTGGGTCACTTTGGACCCACTCTCCTACACCCACCCACTCTCCTACACACACACTCTCTCCTACACCCACCCACTCTCCTACACACACACTCTCTCCTACACCCACCCACTCTCCTACACCCACCCACTCTCCTACACACACACTCTCTCCTACACCCACCCACTCTCCTACACCCACCCACTCTCCTACACACACACACTCTCCTACACCCACCCACTCTCCTACACCCACCCACTCTCCTACACCCACCCACTCCTACACACCCACCCACTCTCCTACACCCACCCACTCTCCTACACCCACCCACTCTCCTACACCCACACACACTCTTCTACACCCACCCACTCTCCTACACCCACCCACTCTCCTACACCCACCCACTCTCCTACACCCACCCACTCTCCTACACCCACCCACTCTCCTACACCCACCCACTCTCCTACACCCACCCACTCTCCTACACCCACCCACTCTCCTACACCCACCCACTCTCCTACACCCACCCACTCTCCTACACCCACCCACTCTCCTACACCCACCCACTCTCCTACACCCACCCACTCTCCTACACCCACCCACTCTCCTACACACACACACTCTCCTACACCCACCCACTCTCCTACACCCACACACACTCTTCTACACCCACCCACTCTCCTACACCCACCCACTCTCCTACACCCACCCACTCTCCTACACCCACCCACTCTCCTACACCCACCCACTCTCCTACACTCACCCACTCTCCTACACCCACCCACTCTCCTACACCCACCCACTCTCCTACACCCACCCACTCTCCAACACCCACCCACTCTCCTACACACACACTCTCCTACACCCACCCACTCTCCTACACCCACCCACTCTCCTACACCCACCCACTCTCCTACACACACACACTCTCCTACACCCACACACTCTCCTACACACACCCACTCTCCTACACCCACCCACTCTCCTACACACACACTCTTCTACACCCACCCACTCTCCTACACCAACCCACTCTCCTACACCCACCCACTCTCTTACACACAAACACACTCTCCTACACCCACCCACTCTCCTACACCCACCCACTCTCCTACACACACACACTCTCCTACACCCACACACTCTCCTACACACACCCACTCTCCTACACCCACCCACTCTCCTACACACACACTCTTCTACACCCACCCCACTCTCCTACACACACACACACTCTCCTACACCCACCCACTCTCCTACACCCACCCACTCTCCTACACACACACTCTCCTACACCCACCCACTCTCCTACACCCACCCACTCTCCCACACCCACACACTCTCCTACACACACACACTCTCCTACACACACACACTCTCCTACACCCACCCACTCTCCTACACCCACCCACTCTCCTACACCCACCCACTCTCCTACACACACACACTCTCCTACACCCACCCACTCTCCTACACCCACCCACTCTCCTACACCCACCCACTCTCCTACACACACACTCTTCTACACCCACCCACTCTCCTACACACACACACACTCTCCTACACCCGCCCACTCTCCTACACCCACCCACTCTCCTACACACAATGAAATTCTTCAGGAGTCAGAGGAGGAAAAAGACTTGGGGGGTTGATATCACGCCAGACCTGTCTCCTGCAGCACATATCAAGCGGATAACATCAGCGGCATATGCCAGGCTGGCCAACATACGAACGGCATTCAGAAACTTGTGTAAAGAATCATTCAGAACTTTGTATACCACATATGTCAGGCCAATCCTGGAGTATGCAGCCCCAGCATGGAGTCCATATCTAGTCAAGGATAAGACTAAACTGGAAAAGGTTCAAAGGTTTGCCACCAGACTAGTACCCGAGCTGAGAGGTATGAGCTACGAGGAGAGACTACGGGAATTAAACCTCACTTCGCTGGAAGACAGAAGAGTTAGGGGAGACATGATCACCACATTCAAGATTCTGAAGGGAATTGATAGGGTAGATACAGACAGTCTATTTAACACAAGGGGAACACGCACAAGGGGACACAGGTGGAAACTGAGCGCCCAAATGAGCCACAGAGATATTAGAAAGAACTTTTTTAGTGTCAGAGTGGTTGACAAATGGAATGCATTAGGGGGTGATGTGGTGGAGGCTGACTCCATACACAGTTTCAAATGTAGATATGACAGAGCCCGATAGGCTCAGGAATCTGTACACCTGTTGATTGACGGTTGAGAGGCGGGACCAAAGAGCCAGAGCTCAACCCCCGCAAGCACAACTAGGTGAGTACAACTAGGTGAGTACACACACTCTCTCCTACACCCACCCACTCTCCTACACACACACACACTCTCCTACACCCACACACTCTCCTACACACACACACTCTCCTACACACACACTCTCTCCTACACCCACCCACTCTCCTATACACACACACTCTCCTACACCCACCCACTCTCCTACACCCACACACTCTTCTACATACACACACTCTCCTACACCCACGCACTCTCCTACACCCACCCACTCTCCTACACACACACACACTCTCCTACACCCACCCACTTTCCTACACACACACACTCTCCTACACCCACCCACTCTCCTACACCCACCCACTCTCCTACACCCACCCACTCTCCTACACCCACCCACTCTCCTACACCCACACACTCTCCTACACACACACACTCTCCTACACACACCCACTCTCCTACACCCACCCACTCTCCTACACACACACACTCTCCTACACACACACACTCTTCTACTCCCACCCACTCTCCTACACCCACCCACTCTCCTACACACACACACTCTCCTACACCCACCCACTCTCCTACACACACACACTCTCCTACACCCATCCACTCTCCCACACCCACCCACTCTCCTACACCCACCCACTCTCCTACACACACACACTCTCCTACACCCACCCACTCTCTACACCCACCCACTCTCCTACACCCACCCACTCTCCTACACCCACACACTCTCCTACACACACACACTCTCCTACACCCACCCACTCTCTACACCCACCCACTCTCCTACACCCACCCACTCTCCTACACACACACACTCTCCTACACCCACCCACTCTCCAACACCCACCCACTCTCCTACACACACACACTCTCCTACACCCACCCACTCTCCCACACCCACCCACTCTCCTACACCCACCCACTCTCCTACACACACACACTCTCCTACACCCACCCACTCTCCTACACCCACCCACTCTCCTACACCCACCAACTCTCCTACACCCACCCACTCTCCTACACCCACACACTCTCCTACACAAACACACTCTCCTACACCCACCCACTCTCCTACACACACACACTCTCCTACACCCACCCACTCTCCTACACCCACCCACTCTCCTACACCCACCCACTCTCCTACACCCACCCACTCTCCTACACCCACCCACTCTCCTACACCCTTCCACTCTCCTACACCCACCCACTCTCCTACACCCACCCACTCTCCTACACACACACACTCTCCTACACCCACCCACTCTCCTACACCCACCCACTCTCCTACACCCACCCACTCTCCTACACACACACACTCTCCTACACCCACACACTCTCCATCACACACCCACTCTCCTACACCCACCCACTCTTCTACACACACACTCTTCTACACCCACCCACTCTCCTACACCCACCCACTCTCCTACTTCCACCCACTCTCCTACACACACACACACACTCTCCTACACCCACCCACTCTCCTACACCCACCCACTCTCCATCACACACACACTCCTACACCCACACACTCTCCTACACACACCCACTCTCCTACACCCACCCACTCTCCTACACACACACTCTTCTACACCCACCCACTCTCCTACACACACACACACACTCTCCTACACCCACCCACACCTCCTACACCCACCCACTCTCCTACACACACACTCTCTCCTACACCCACCCACTCTCCTACACCCACCCACTCTCCTACACCCACACACTCTCCTACACACACACTCTCCTACACACACACACTCTCCTACACCCACCCACTCTCCTACACCCACCCACTCTCCTACACCCACCCACTCTCCTACACCCACCCACTCTCCTACACACACACTCTCTCCTACACAAACCCACTCTCCTACACCCACCCACTCTCCTACACCCACACACTCTCCTACACACACACACTCTCCTACACACACACACACTCTCCTACACCCACCCACTCTCCTACACCCATCCACTCTCCTACACCCACCCACTCTCCTACACACACGCTCTCCTACACCCACCCACTCTCCTACACCCACCCACTCTCCTACACACACACTCTCTCCTACACCCACCCACTCTCCTACACACACACACACTCTCCTACACCCACCCACTCTCCTACACCCACCCACTATCTTACACCACCCACTCTCCTACACCCACCCACTCTCCTACACCCACCCACTCTCCTACACTCACCCACTCTCCTACACCCACCCACTCTCCTACAGCCCACCCACTCTCCTACACCCACCCACTCTCCAACACCCACCCACTCTCACTACACACACACACTCTCCTACACCCACCCACTCTCCTACACCCACCCACTCTCCTCACCCACCCACCCACTCTCCTACATACACACACCTCTCCTACACCCACACTCTCTTACACACACCCACTCTCCTACAAACCCACCGCACTCCTCCTACACACACACTCTTCTAACACCCACCCACTCTCCTACAATCAACCCACTCTCCTACACCCCCCACTCTCCTACACACACACACACTCTCCTACACCCACCCACTCTCCTACACCCACTCCACTCTCCTACACACACACAGACTCTCCTACACCCACACACTCTCCTACACGACACCAACTCTCCTAACACCACCCACTCTCCTACACACACACTCTTCTACACCCACCCACTCTCCTACACACACACACACACTCTCCTACACCCACCCACTCTCCTACACCCTCCCACTCTCCTACACACACACTCTCCTACACCCACCCACTCTCCTACACCCACCCACTCTCCCACACCCACACCATCTCCGACACAACACACTCTCCTACCACACACACTCTCCTACACCCACCCACTCTCCTACACCCACCCACTCTCCTACACCCACCCACTCTCCTACACACAGCCACTCTCTACACCCACCCACTCTCCTACCCCACCCACTCTCCTACACCCACCACCTCTCCTACACACACACTCTTCTACACCCCCCACTTCTCCTACACACAACCACACACTCTCCTACACCCACCACTCTCCTACAACCCATCCACTCTCCTACACACACACTCTCTCCTACACCCACCCACTCTCCTACACACACACAGCACTCTCCTACAACCCACACACTCTCCTACACACACACACTCTCCTACACACACACTCTCTCCTACACCCACCCACTCTCCTATACCACATACACTCTCCTACACCCACCCACTCTCCTACACCCACACACTCTCCTACACCCACACACTCTCCTACACCCACCCACTCTCCTACACCCACCCACTCTCCTACACACAACACACACTCTCCTACACCCACCCACTCTCCTACACCCACACACTCTTCTACATACCACACTCTCCTACACCCACGCACTCTCCTACACCACCCACTCTCCTACACACACACACACTCTCCTACACCCACCCACTTTCCTACACACACACACTCTCCTACACCCACCCACTCTCCTACCACCCACCCCTCTCTCCTACACCCACCCCACTCTCCTACACCCACCCACTCTCCTACACCCACACACTCTCCCTACACACACACACTCTCCTACACCACCCACTCTCCTACACCCACCCACTCTCCTACACACACACACTCTCCTACACACACACACTCTTCTACTCCCACCACTCTCCTACACCCACCCACTCTCCTACACACACACATCTCCTACACCCACCACTCTCCTACACCCACACACTGGCTCCTACACACACACACTCTCCTACACCACCCACTCTCCCACACCCACCCACTCGCCTACACCCACCCACTCTCAAACACACACACACTCTCCTACACCCACCCACTCTCTACACCCACCCACTCTCCTACACCCACCCACTCTCCTACACCCACACACTCTCCTACACACACACACTCTCCTACACCCACCCACTCTCTACACCCACCCACTATCCTACACCCACCCACTCTCCTACACACACACACTCTCCTACACCCACCCACTCTCCAACAACCACCCACTCTCCTACACACACACACTCTCCTACACCCACCCACTCTCCCACACCCACCCACTCTCCCACACCCCCCACTCTCCTACCACACACACTCTCCTACACCACCCACTCTCCTACACCCACCCCCTCTCCTACACCCACCCACTCTCCTACACCCACCCACTCTCCTACACCCACACTCTCCTACACCCACACACTCTCCTACACCCACCCACTCTCCTACACCACACTCTCCTACACCCACCCACTCTCCTACACCCACCCACTCTCCTACACCCACCCACTCTCCTACACCCACCCACTCTCCTACACCCACCCACTCTCCTACACCCCCACTCTCCTACACCCACCCACTCTCCTACACCCACCCACTCTCCTACACCCACCCACTCTCCTACACCCACCACACTCTCTACACACACACACTCTCCTACACCCACCCACTCTCCTACACCCACCCACTCTCCTACACCCACCCACTCTCCTACACCCACCCACTCTCCTACACCCACACCTCTCCTACACACCACTCTCCTACACACACCCTCTCCTACACCCACCCACTCTCCTACACACACACACTCTCCTACACACACACACTCTCTACACCCACCCACTCTCCTACACCCACCCACTCTCCTACACACACACACTCTCCTACACCCACCCACTCTCCTACACCCACCCACTCTCCTACACACACCACACTCTCCTACACCCACCCACTCTCCTACACACACACCACTCTCCTACACCCACCCACTCTCCTACACCCACCTCTCTCCTACACCCACCCACTCTCCTACACCCACCCACTCTCCTACACCCACCACTCTCCTACACACACACACTCTCCTACACCACCCACTCTCCTACACCCACCCACTCTCCTACACACACCCACTCTCCTACACACACACACTCTCCTACACCCACCCACTCTCCTACACCCACCCACTCTCCTACACACACCCACTCTCCTACACCCACCCACTCTCCTACACCACACTCTCCTACACACACACACTCTCCTACACCCACCCACTCTCCCACCCACCCACTCTCCTACACCCACACTCTCTCCTACACACACACACTCTCCTACACCCACCCACTCTCCTACACCCACCCACTCTCCTACACCCACCCACTCTCCTACACCCACCCACTCTCCTACACACACACACTCTCCTACACCACCCACTCTCCTACACACCCACTCTCCTACACCCACCCACTCTCCTACACCCACACTCTCCTACACCCACCCACTCTCCTACACCCACCCACTCTCCTACACCACACACTCTCCTACACCCACCCACTCTCCTACACCCACCCACTCTCCTACACCCACCCACTCTCCTACACACACACACTCTCCTACACCCACCCACTCTCCTACACCCACCCACTCTCCTACACCCACCCACTCTCCTACACCACCCACTCTCCTACACCCACACTCTCCTACACCCACACACTCTCCTACACCCACCCACTCTCCTACACACACACACTCTCCTACACCCACCCACTCTCCTACACCCACCCACTCTCCTACACCCACCCACTCTCCTACACCACCCACTCTCCTACACCCACCCACTCTCCTACACCCACCCACTCTCCTACACCCACCCACTCTCCTACACCCACCCACTCTCCTACACCCACCCACTCTCCTACACCCACCCACTCTCCTACACACCACTCTCCTACACCACACCCACCCTCTCCTACACCCACCCACTCTCCTACACCCACCACTCTCCTACACCCACCCACTCTCCTACACACACACACTCTCCTACACCACCCACTCTCCTACACCCACCCACTCTCCTACACCACACTCTCCTACACACCACACTCTCCTACACCACCCACTCTCCTACACCCACCCACTCTCCTACACACACACACTCTCCTACACCCACCCACTCTCCTACACCCACACACTCTCCTACACACACACTCTCCTACACCCACCCACTCTCCTACACCCACCCACTCTCCTACACCCACCCACTCTCCTACACCCACACTCTCCTACACCCACCCACTCTCCTACACCACCCACTCTCCTACACCCACCCACTCTCCTACACACACACTCTCCTACACCCACCCACTCTCCTACACCCACACACTCTCCTACACACACACACTCTCCTACACCCACCCACTCTCTCACACCCACCCACTCTCCTACACCCACCCACTCTCCTACACACACACTCTCCTACACCCACCCACTCTCCTACACACACACCACTCTCCTACACCCACCCACTCTCCACACCCACCCACTCTCCTACACCACACTCTCTCCTACACCCACCCACTCTCCTACACACACACACTCTCCTACACCCAACACTCTCCTACACCACACACTCTCCTACACACACACACTCTCTCCTACACCCACCCACTCTCCTATACACACACACTCTCCTACACCCACCCACTCTCCTACACCCACACACTCTCCTACACCCACACACTCTCCTACACCCACCCACTCTCCTACACCACCCACTCTCCTACACCCACCCACTCTCCTACACCCACCCACTCTCCTACACCCACCCACTCTCCTACACACACCTCTCTCCTACACAACCCACTCTCCTACACCCACCCACTCTCCTACACCCACACACTCTCCTACACACACACACTCTCCTACACACACACTCTCTCTTACACCCACCCACTCTCCTACACCCATCCACTCTCCTACACCCACCCACTCTCCTACACACACACTCTTCTACACCCACCCACTCTCCTACACCAACCCACTCTCCTACACCCACCCACTCTCCTACACACACACACACTCTCCTACACCCACCCACTCTCCTACACCCACCCACTCTCCTACACACACACACTCTCCTACACCCACACACTCTCCTACACACACCCACTCTCCTACACCCACCCACTCTCCTACACACACACACTCTCCTACACACACACTCTCCTACACCACACACCCTCTCCTACACCCACCCACTCTCCTACACCCACCCTCTCCTACACCCACCCACTCTCCTACACACACCTCTCCTACACCCACCCACTCTCCTACACCCACCCACTCTCCTACACACACACTCTCTCCTACACCCACCCACTCTCCTACACACACCCACACTCTCCTACACCCACCCACTCTCCTACACCCACCCACTCTCTACACCCACCCACTCTCCTACACCCACCCACTCTCCTACACCACCCACTCTCCTACACTCCCCACTCTCCTACACCCACCCACTCTCCTACACCCACCCACTCTCCTACACCCACCCACTCTCCAACCCCACCCACTCTCCTACACACACACACTCTCCTACACCCACCCACTCTCCTACACCCACCCACTCTCCTACACCCACCCACTCTCCTACACACACACACTCTCCTACACCCACACACTCTCCTACACACACCCACTCTCCTACACCCCCCACTCTCCTACACACACACTCTTCTACACCCACCCACTCTCCTACACCAACCCACTCTCCTACACACCACCCACTCTCCTACACACACACACACTCTCCTACACCCACCACTCTCCTACACCCACCCACTCTCCTACACACACACACTCTCCTACACCCACCACTCTCCTACACACACCCACTCTCCTACACCCACCCACTCTCCTACACACACACACTCTCTACACCCACCCACTCTCCTACACACACACACACTCTCCTACACCCACCCACTCTCCTACACCCACCCACTCTCCTACACCACACTCTCCTACACCACCCACTCTCCTACACCCACCCACTCTCCCACCCACACACTCTCCTACACACACACACTCTCCTACACACACACCTCTCCTACACCCACCCACTCTCCTACACCCACCCACTCTCCTACACCCACCCACTCTCCTACACACACACTCTCCTACACCCACCCACTCTCCTACACCCACCCACTCTCCTACACCCACCACTCTCCTACACACACACTCTCTACACCCACCCACTCTCCTACACACACACACACTCTCCTACACCCACCCTCTCCTACACCACCCACTCTCCTACACACACACTCTCTCCTACACCCACCCACTCTCCTACACACACACACACTCTCCTACACCCACACACTCTCCTACACACCACACTCTCCTACACACACACACTCTCTCCTACACCCACCCACTCTCCTATACACACACACTCTCCTACACCCACCCACTCTCCTACACCCACACACTCTCCTACACCCACACACTCTCCTACACCCACCCACTCTCCTACACACCCACCTCTCCTACACACACCACTCTCCTACACCCACCCACTCTCCTACACCCACACATCTTCTACATACACACACTCTCCTACACCCACCACTCTCCTACACCCACCCACTCTCCTACACACACACACTCTCCTACACCCACCCACTTTCCTACACACACACACTCTCCTACACCCACCCACTCTCCTACACCCACCCACTCTCCTACACCCACCCACTCTCCTACACCCACCCACTCTCCTACACCCACACTCTCCTACACACACCACTCTCCTACACACACCCACTCTCCTACACCCACCCACTCTCCTACACACCACACTCTCCTACACACACACACTCTCTACACCCCCCACTCTCCTACACCCACCCACTCTCCTACACACACACACTCTCCTACACCCACCCACTCTCCTACACCCACACACTCTCCTACACACACACACTCTCCTACACCACCCACTCTCCCACACCCACCCACTCTCCTACACCCACCACTCTCCTACACACACACTCTCCTACACCCCCCACTCTCCTACACCCACCACTCTCCTACACCCACCCACTCTCCTACACCCACACACTCTCCTACACACACACACTCTCCTACACCCACCCACTCTCTACACCCACCCACGAGTCCGACACCCACCCACGCGCCGACACACACACACGCTCCGACACCCACCCACGCGCCAACAACCACCCACGCGCCGACACACACACACGCGCCGACACCCACCCACTCGCCCACACCCACCCACGCGCCTACACCCACCCACTTCTCCTACACACACACACGCGCCGTACACCCACCCACGCGCCGACACCCACCCACCGCGTCCGACACCCACCCACTCTCCTACACCCACCCACTCTCCTACACCCACACACTCTCCTACACCCACACACTCACCTACACCCACCCACTCTCCTACACACACACACGCTCCTACACCCACCCACTCTCCTACACCCACCCACTCTCCTACACCCACCCACTCTCCTACACCCACCCACTCTCCTACACCCACCCACTCTCCTACACCCACCACCCACCTTCCTACACCCACCCACTTCCTACACCCACCCACTCTCCTACACCCACCCACTCTCCTACACCCACCCACTCTCTTGCACCCACCACACTCTCCTACACACACCACTCTCCTACACCCACCACTCTCCTACACCCACCCACTCTCCTACACCCACCCACTCTCCTACACCCACACACTCTCCTACACACACACACTCTCCTACACACACCCACTCTCCTACACCCACCCACTCTCCTACACACACACACTCTCCTACACACACACACTCTTCTACACCCACCCACTCTCCTACACCCACCCACTCTCCTACACACACACACTCTCCTACACCCACCCACTCTCCTACACCCACACTCTCCTACACACACACACTCTCCTACACCCACCCACTCTCCCACACCCACCCACTCTCCTACACCCACCCACTCTCCTACACCACACACACTCCTACACCCACCCACTCTCTACACCCACCCACTCTCCTACACCCACCCACTCTCCTACACACACACACTCTCCTACACCCACCCACTCTCCTACACCCACACACTCTCCTACACACACACACACACTCTCCTACACCCACCGACTCTCCCACACCCACCCACTTCCTACACCCACCCACTCTCCTACACACACACACTCTTCTACACCCACCCACTCTCCTACACACACACACACTCTCCTACACCCACCCACTCTCCTACACCCACCCACTCTCCTACACACACACTCTCTCCTATACCCACCCACTCTCCTACACACACACACTCTCCTACACCCACACACTCTCTCCTACACCCACCCACTCTCCTACACCCACCCACCTCTCCTACACCCACCCACTCTCCTACACCACCCACTCTCCTACACCACCCACTCTCCTACACACACACACTCTCCTACAAACCAAACCACTCTCCTAACACACACTCCACCTCTCCTACACACACACACTCTCTCTACACCCACCCACTCTCCTACACACCACCACTCTCCTACACCCACCACTCTCCTACACACACACACTCTCCTACACCACCACTCTCCTACACACACCACTCTCCTACACCCACCCACTCTCCTACACCCACACACTCTCCTACACCCACCACTCTCCTACACCCACACCACTCTCCTACACCCACCCACTCTCCTACACCACACACTCTCCTACACACCAACCCACTCTCCTACACCCACCCACTCTCCTACACACACACACCTCTCCTACACCCACACACTCTCTACACCACTCTCCTACACACACAACACTCTCCTACACCACCCACTCTCCTACACCCACCCACTCTCCTACACAAACACCACCTCCTACACCCACACATCTCCTACACACACCCACTCTCCTACACCCACCAATCTCCTAAACAACAACTCTTACTACACCACCCACTCTCTAAACACACACACACACTCTCCTACACCCACCCACATCTCCTAACCCACCCACTCTCTACACACACACTCTCCTACACCCACCCACTCTCCTACACCCACCCACTCTCCCAACCCACACACTCTCCGAAACACACACACTCTCCTACACACACACACTCTCAGACCCACCCACCCACTATCTCATACACCCACCCACTCTCCTACACCACCCACTCTCCTACCACACACCCACTCTCCTACACCCACCCACTCTCCTACACACACACTCTTCCTGACACCCACCCACTCTCCTACCACCACCCACTCTCCTACACCCACCCACTCTCCTACACCACACCCACTCTCCTACACCCACCCACTCTCCTACACCCACCCACTCTCCTACACCCACACACTCTCCTACACCCACCCACTCTCCTACACCCACCCACTCTCCTACACCCACCCACTCTCCTACACCCACCCACTCTCCTACACCCACCCACTCTCCTACACCCACCCACTCTCCTACACCCACCCACTCTCCTACACCACCCACTCTCCTACACCCACCCACTCTCCTACACCCACCCACTCTCCTACACCCACCCACTCTCCTACACACACCCACTCTCCTACACCCACCCACTCTCCTACACCCACCCACTCTCCTACACCCACCCACTCTCCTACACCCACCCACTCTCCTACACCCACACACTCTCCTACACCCACACCACTCTCCTACACCCACCCACTCTCCTACACCCACCCACTCTCCTACACACACACACTCTCCTACACACACCACTCTCCTACACCCACCCACTCTCCTACACCCACCCCACTCTCCTACACCCACCCACTCTCCTACACACACCCACTCTCCTACACCCACCCACTCTCCTACACCCACACACTCTCCTACACACACACACTCTCCTACACCCACCCACTCTCCTACACCCACCCACTCTCCTACACCCACCCACTCTCCTACACACACACACTCTCCTACACCCACCCACTCTCCTACACCCACCCACTCTCCTACACCCACCCACTCTCCTACACCCACACACTCTCCTACACACACACACTCTCCTACACCCACCCACTCTCCTACACCCACCCACTCTCCTACACCCACCCACTCTCCTACACACACACACTCTCCTACACCCACCCACTCTCCTACACCCACCCACTCTCCTACACACACACACTCTCCTACACCCACCCACTCTCCTACACCCACCCACTCTCCTACACCCACCCACTCTCCTACACACACACACTCTCCTACACCCACCCACTCTCCTACACCCACCCACTCTCCTACACCCACCCACTCTCCTACACCCACCCACTCTCCTACACCCACCCACTCTCCTACACCCACCCACTCTCCTACACCCACACCACTCTCCTACACACACACCACTCTCCTACACCCACCCACTCTCCTACACCCACCCACTCTCCTACACCACCACTCTCCTACACACACACACTCTCCTACACCCACCCACTCTCCTACACCCACCCACTCTCCTACACCCACCCACTCTCCTACACACACACACTCTTCTACACCCACCCACTCTCCTACACACACACACACTCTCCTACACCCACCCACTCTCCTACACCCACCCACTCTCCTACACACACACTCTCTCCTACACCCACCCACTCTCCTACACACACACACACTCTCCTACACCCACACACTCTTCTACACACACACACTCTCCTACACACACACTCTCTCCTACACCCACCCACTCTCCTATACACACACACTCTCCTACACCCACCCACTCTCCTACACCCACACACTCTCCTACACCCACACACTCTCCTACACCCACCCACTCTCCTACACCCACCCACTCTCCTACACACACACACTCTCCTACACCCACCCACT
Source organism: Procambarus clarkii (assembly GCF_040958095.1). Lineage (NCBI taxonomy): Eukaryota > Metazoa > Arthropoda > Malacostraca > Decapoda > Cambaridae > Procambarus > Procambarus clarkii. The sequence continues at coordinate 38,288,621 of NC_091158.1, forward strand.
CTCCTACACCCACACACTCTTCTACATACACACACTCTCCTACACCCACGCACTCTCCTACACCCACCCACTCTCTTACACACACACACACTCTCCTACACCCACCCACTTTCCTACACACACACACTCTCCTACACCCACCCACTCTCCTACACCCACCCACTCTCCTACACCCACCCACTCTCCTACACCCACCCACTCTCCTACACCCACACACTCTCCTACACACACACACTCTCCTACACACACCCACGCTCCTACACCCACCCACTCTCCTACACACACACACTCTCCTACACACACACACTCTTCTACTCCCATCCACTCTCCTACACCCACCCACTCTCCTACACACACACACTCTCCTACACCCACCCACTCTCCTACACCCACACACTCTCCTACACACACACACTCTCCAACACCCACCCACTCTCCCACACCCACCCACTCTCCTACACCCACCCACTCTCCTACACCACACACACTCTCCTACACACACACACTCTCCTACACACACCCACTCTCCTACACCCACCCACTCTCCTACACACACACACTCTCCTACACACACACACTCTTCTACACCCACCCACTCTCCTACACCCACCCACTCTCCTACACACACACACTCTCCTACACCCACCCACTCTCCTACACCCACACACTCTCCTACACACACACACTCTCCTACACCCACCCACTCTCCCACACCCACCCACTCTCCTACACCCACCCACTCTCCTACACACACACACTCTCCTACACCCACCCACTCTCCTACACCCACCCACTCTCCTACACCCACCCACTCTCCTACACCCACACACTCTCCTACACACACACACTCTCCTACACCCACCCACTCTCTACACCCACCCACTCTCCTACACCCACCCACTCTCCTACACACACACACTCTCCTACACCCACCCACTCTCCAACACCCACCCACTCTCCTACACACCACACACTCTCCTACACCCACCCACTCTCCCTACACCCACCCACTCTCCTACACCCACCCACTCTCCTACACACACACACTCTCCTACACCCACCCACTCTCCTACACCCACCCACTCTCCTACACCCACCCACTCTCCTACACCCACCCACTCTCCTACACCCACACACTCTCCTACACCCACACACTCACCTACACCCACCCACTCTCCTACACACACACACTCTCCTACACCCACCCACTCTCCTACACCCACCCACTCTCCTACACCCACCCACTCTCCTACACCCACCCACTCTCCTACACCCACCCACTCTCCTACACCCACCCACTCTCCTACACCCACCCACTTTCCTACACCCACCCACTCTCCTACACCACCCACTCTCCTACACCCACCCACTTCTCTACACCCACCCACTCTCCTACACACACACACTCTCCTACACCCACCCACTCTCCTACACCCACCCACTCTCCTACACCCACCCACTCTCCTACACCCACACACTCTCCTACACACACACACTCTCCTACACACACCCACTCTCCTACACCCACCCACTCTCCTACACACACACACTCTCCTACACACACACACTCTTCTACACCCACCCACTCTCCTACACCCACCCACTCTCCTACACACACACACTCTCCTACACCCACCCACTCTCCTACACCCACACACTCTCCTACACACACACACTCTCCTACACCCACCCACTCTCCCACACCCACCCACTCTCCTACACCCACCCACTCTCCTACACACACACACTCTCCTACACCCACCCACTCTCTACACCCACCCACTCTCCTACACCCACCCACTCTCCTACACCCACACACTCTCCTACACACACACACTCTCCTACACCCACCCACTCTCTACACCCACCCACTCTCCTACACCCACCCACTCTCCTACACACACACACTCTCCTACACCCACCCACTCTCCAACACCCACCCACTCTCCTACACACACACACTCTCCTACACCCACCCACTCTCCCTACACCCACCCACTCTCCTACACCCACCCACTCTCCTACACACACACACTCTCCTACACCCACCCACTCTCCTACACCCACCCACTCTCCTACACCTACCCACTCTCCTACACCCACCCACTCTCCTACACCCACACACTCTCCTACACCCACACACTCTCCTACACCCACCCACTCTCCTACACACACACACTCTCCTACACCCACCCACTCTCCTACACCCACCCACTCTCCTACACCCACCCACTCTCCTACACCCACCCACTCTCCTACACCCACCCACTCTCCTACACCCACCCACTCTCCTACACCCACCCACTCTCCTACACCCACCCACTCTCCTACACCCACCCACTCTCCTACACACACACACTCTCCTACACCCACCCACTCTCCTACACCCACCCACTCTCCTACACCCACCCACTCTCCTACACCCACCCACTCTCCTACACCCACACACTCTCCTACACCCACCCACTCTCCTACACCCACCCACTCTCCTACACCACACCACTCTCCTACACCCACCCACTCTCCTACACCCACCCACTCTCCTACACCCACCCACTCTCCTACACACACACACTCTCCTACACCCACCCACTCTCCTACACCCACCCACTCTCCTACACACACACACTCTCCTACACCCACCCACTCTCCTACACCCACACACTCTCCTACACCCACCCACTCTCCTACACCCACACACTCTCCTACACACACACACTCTCCTACACCCACCCACTCTCCTACACCCACCCACTCTCCTACACCCACACACTCTCCTACACCACCACTCTCCTACACCACCCACTCCTACACCCACCCACTCTCCTACACCCACCCACTCTCCTACACACACCCACTCTCCTACACCCACCCACTCTCCTACACCCACCCACTCTCCTACACACACACACTCTCCTACACCCACCCACTCTCCTACACCCACCCACTCTCCTACACCCACCCACTCTCCTACACCCACCACTCTCCTACACCCACCCACTCTCCTACACCCACCCACTCTCCTACACACACCCACTCTCCTACACCCACCCACTCTCCTACACCCACACACTCTCCTACACCCACACACTCTCCTACACACACACACTCTCCTACACCCACCCACTCTCCTACACCCACCCACTCTCCTACACCCACCCACTCTCCTACACCACACACTCTCCTACACCCACCCACTCTCCTACACCCACCCACTCTCCTACACACACACTACTCTCCTACACCCACCCACTCTCCTACACACACCCACTCTCCTACACCCACCCACTCTCCTACACCCACCCACTCTCCTACACACACACACTCTCCTACACCCACCCACTCTCCTACACCCACCACACTCTCCTACACCACACCACTCTCCTACACCCACCCACTCTCCTACACCCACCACTCTCCTACACCCACCACTCTCCTACACCCACACACTCTCCTACACACACACACTCTCCTACACCCACCCACTCTCCTACACCCACCCACTCTCCTACACCCACCACTCTCCTACACCCACCCACTCTCCTACACACACACACTCTCCTACACCCACCCACTCTCTACACCCACCCACTCTCCTACACCCACCCACTCTCCTACACCCACACACTCTCCTACACACACACACTCTCCTACACCCACCCACTCTCTACACCCACCCACTCTCCTACACCCACCCACTCTCCTACACACACACACTCTCCTACACCCACCCACTCTCCTACACCCACCCACTCTCCTACACACACACACTCTCCTACACCCACCCACTCTCCCACACCCACCCACTCTCCTACACCCACCCACTCTCCTACACACACACACTCTCCTACACCCACCCACTCTCCTACACCCACCCACTCTCCTACACCCACCCACTCTCCTACACCCACCCACTCTCCTACACCCACACACTCTCCTACACCCACACACTCTCCTACACCCACCCACTCTCCTACACACACACACTCTCCTACACCCACCCACTCTCCTACACCCACCCACTCTCCTACACCCACCCACTCTCCTACACCCACCCACTCTCCTACACCCACCCACTCTCCTACACCCACCCACTTTCCTACACCCACCCACTCTCCTACACCCACCCACTCTCCTACACCCACCCACTCTCCTACACCCACCCACTCTCCTACACCCACACCACTCTCCTACACCCACCCACTCTCCTACACCCACCCACTCTCCTACACCCACCCACTCTCCTACACACACCCACTCTCCTACACCCACACACTCTCCATACACACACCCACTCTCCTACACCCACCCACTCTCCTACACACACCACTCTTCCTACACCCACCCACTCTCCTACACCCACCCACTCTCCTACTTCCACCCACTCTCCTACACACACACACACTCTCCTACACCCACCCACTCTCCTACACCCACCCACTCTCCTACACACACACACACTCCTACACCCACACACTCTCCTACACACACCCACTCTCCTACACCCACCCACTCTCCTACACCACACACTCTTCTACACCCACCCACTCTCCTACACACACACACACACTCTCCTACACCCACCCACTCTCCTACACCCACCCACTCTCCTACACACACACTCTCTCCTACACCCACCCACTCTCCTACACCCACCCACTCTCCTACACCCACACACTCTCCTACACACACACTCTCCTACACACACACACTCTCCTACACCCACCCACTCTCCTACACCCACCCACTCTCCTACACCCACCTACTCTCCTACACCCACCCACTCTCCTACACACACACTCTCTCCTACACAAACCCACTCTCCTACACCCACCCACTCTCCTACACCCACACACTCTCCTACACACACACACTCTCCTACACACACACACTCTCCTACACCCACCCACTCTCCTACACCCATCCACTCTCCTACACCCACCCACTCTCCTACACACACACTCTCCTACACCCACCCACTCTCCTACACCCACCCACTCTCCTACACACACACTCTCTCCTACACCCACCCACTCTCCTACACACACACACTCTCCTACACCCACACACTCTCCTACACACACACACTCTCCTACACACACACTCTCTCCTACACCCACCCACTCTCCTACACACACACACTCTCCTACACCCACCCACTCTCCTACACCCACACACTCTCCTACACCCACACACTCTCCTACACCCACCCACTCTCCTACACCCACCCACTCTCCTACACACACACACTCTCCTACACCCACCCACTCTCCTACACCCACCCACTCTCCTACACCCACCCACTCTACTACACCCACACACTCTTCTACATACACACACTCTCCTACACCCACCCACTCTCCTACACCCACACACTCTTCTACATACACACACTCTCCTACACCCACGCACTCTCCTACATCCACCCACTCTCCTACACACACACACACTCTCCTACACCCACCCACTCTCTACACCCACCCACTCTCCTACACCCACCCACTCTCCTACACACACACACTCTCCTACACCCACCCACTCTCCTACTCCTACCCACTCTCCTACACACACACACTCTCCTACACCCACCCACTCTCCCACACCCACCCACTCTCCTACACCCACCCACTCTCCTACACACACACACTCTCCTACACCCACCCACTCTCCTACACCCACCCACTCTCCTACACCCACCCACTCTCCTACACCCACACACTCTTCTACACACACATACACACACATCGCATGACGGGTTTGACTTGGCATGTGCGAGCACGCTCTGTCCTGGGCGAGAAGCTACACTCTCCCCTCGACTCCGATTATACGAACTTTCACGAGTTTCAACACCATCAAGTCTTTAACATTGCTCTTAGATCTCTTCACAGCGATTGTCGTTAATGATTCTTCACTGCTACATAGGCAATCACTTGCTCTAAGACACATGTACTCGTCACTCGTCACTAAGTCACGTGTACTCACTAGGTGAGTTCACGTGACACTAATTCTGACCACTTACTTATTATATTAGGATCCCGTGAGTACACCGCTGGCTCTTGCCAGACAACTGAGGTTTCCCTCTCACATCGGTTTAGCTCAATGAAATCACATGTGTCTTTTCCAGGTCTTTCACACTGCTAGTGTTGTCTCTTCAGGAACACCGAGTGGTCACGGCTTATCCACGAACCGTTGTTTGCGACGTAATTTGCAGTAATCCTTAATATAATCCAATAACACCAAAAAATCTATCAGTGATACGGGTCTGACTGATTTAACAGTTACAAAAGAGCACTTTTACCCCAGTCTTAGGTGAGAATTAGCTGACCCTGAGCTCTGGTGTAGCAGCGACCTCTCTTCTTGAAATCTGGAGTCTGAATGACGCCTTGAGGCATGACGCCCACATGCTCTCCAGGATTCCGTGATAGCGTCCCCTGTTGACCAATGGCAGAAGCTAGGCATTCCCGCCTTTTCTGTAAACGTATCTGATTGGCACGTGCACCTATTCCTCTGCCAGAGTCGTGGTTTGGTTTCCACATCATCCAGCGAAAAGCGAAATTGTCTCAGAAGGGGGAAAAGAGGGATTGTGGTTAGAACCTAATGGTTTTGAGGAGAAAGGGCCCATCTCTGCCCCTCCCACCACAGTATCCACCAAAACTCACTCCTCCTGTGTAAAGGTACACCAGGCCTGATACCGTTCATCTGTTTACTCAGTTGCAACAGGACTATATGACCCAAGTCAAACCTGATGACCTCTTTAGACTCTTCAGACCAAACTTGACACACAGTGGATGACAAATAACGAAGTTGTGCCATGCAAGCACACATACAAGCAACCATAAACAATATGAGCAGGCATAAATGTGTGCCATTAGGAAGCATATCCACACAAGGTAACTCAAAATAAAATTGGTTATTTTAAAATTAAAAATAAAATTATAATTGCTTAGTATATACAAAAAGTCTGAATTTTAAAAGACGTTCACTGACAATTTTGAGTAAAATGGTGTCAATGATTTGTGACAATGATTGTTCCACAAGTAGATAGGGCAGATACTGCTCGATTTTCTTGCAACTGCTAATGGTTATTGGCTGGGCCATATCCTAAACAAAGGGAAGTTTCTGTAATATCAAACAGTTGAGACAAATATTACAGAACCCTTCATAAAAAAAAATTATTACAGGTCCTTTGCTATTTACATAAAATTATTCCCAAACAAAATATTAACACTTGTTACTAAGTGTATTTCATATATGGTGACAAATAACAATGCTAAAAACCCTTTGTAATATAACGAACGAAAAGATTTAAATATCTATTCCAGTTTTTGTTTATGACAAAACCTGATGCAAAACCTTTTCTATAGTCAGTTGAGAAACTTTAGAAAAATAAATTATTGTGAGTCATTGAATGCATCTTTTTTAAGTGAAAGGGAAAGTTAGGGCAATGTTTACTAATTATCTAATATTATGTAGTGTATAATATGTAGACTAATATACACGTCTTTAGTTCCTACCTAGAATATGAATCATTCTTTGCATTTTTCCTATTCAACGAATATAAGTGTTTTACAATACATCTCCCATTCTTTTGTATGGGAGATGAAGGAATGCAAAGGTTATAACCCTGGAAACAAAAACCGAAACTGTCTCTATTTTCCGCTAGTTACAACTTGTAATAAAGCTGTTACATCTTGGCTTAACGTGTTTATGACGTATTAGAACGTTATTACAACTTGCTATATTGGTTGTTATAACTGGTTAGGAGGTGTTAAAACTTGTTCAAACGTTGAACCAACGTGGTAGTTTCGGTGTGTGTTTGGCGGGAAGGGAATTACCATGGGGTGCACCTGGGAATAATTACTCACACTCTTACCTCCATCATCTCTCTCTGCTTCCCTATGCAAACGATGAGTCACAATAACGTGGCTGAAGATATAATGACCAAACGAAACAACAGTAAATGAAGAAACGACGACGTTTCGTTTCGTCCTGAAGTGTAGTTTGGTCATCATATCTTCCTTCCTCTCTTTCCCTTTCTTTATCTGCCTCGTCCTGTCTTTGTCTCTCTTCCTCGAGCTGCCCTGCTGGAGAAAGTGCTTATGAGATTTATTCCCTGTACACACACACCGCCCAGAGGAATGTTTGTAAATGAGATTTTAATTGTTAATAATTATTCTTTCCCCTGCCTACAATCTGATCCAGATGTTAGGTCAGGTTAGGTTAGGAAACCTTTAGTTGAATACCTTTCCAGACATCTAATGGGTGAATTGCAGCGTGGAAACTGAACAATAACAAACAATGAAAAGAGAAACTAGAGGAATCAGCTTAACACTAGTGCTTGGATTGCAATGGCGGCAGCGGCAGTGGTGGTGCTCGGGTGGATGACAGGTGTAAGGTGATGGATGACAGACTGCTCTATTGCAGGGTCACTGAGACGTCCCCCGTTAGTAAACTAATTGTAAACCCGGAGACGAATATCTTGGATAGGAAACTTTGGAACTCTGTGGGGACTTCTTTTTAAGCCTATGGACTAGGAAAATTGTGGAGATTAAATTTTAAGTCTACTGGAAGAGTTTGCAATAAAGTCTATGAGCTAGAAAATTTACATTCAAATCTATGGCCTAGGGAGTTTACATTCGATGGCCTAGGAAATTAATTTAAGTCTACAGAGTATGGCCTAAAAACTCTATTTAAGTCTTGACCCTAAGATTTCCATTTAAGTCTACGGGCTGGGAAGTTTACCTTTAAAGCTATGAGAATTTTGTATATAAATCTACAGGAACTTCATACCACATCTCTCTTCCCAAAAAATAAAAACGGGTCCTCTACGTCGCACCATTTATATTTTGCAGGAAAAGTTTACTAGAAGAAAACTTACATTGAAATCAACAGGTAGTTTACACTTAAGACTGATAATTTCAAACTTCATCTTACACCAAAATTTGAAAATGTAATCTGAAAAATGAAAATGTAAAGTCTATGTAATACGATTTAAAAAACTTAGGAAACGTCTGCTGGAAAAAATATATTTAAGTCTATGGGAATTTTTCTTGACAATGAACGGGAATTTCACGCCTTATCTTGCCCAAAAAATTCTAAAATGCACCACCATAGTCATACTGTCTTGCCTATGTACAGAGATTGTTGGGGCTGCTATTCCCAAAGTGAGCGTGGAAAGACATAGATGACATTCGTCTCATTCAAAACATTTTCTTTGGATTTGGAAGAGTTCTTCATGAACAAGTTTGCTGAATTCAGTAACATCTACACGAAACACTGCCACTATATTAAAATTTATGGAAATGTTAAAAAGAAATAATAATAATAATTAAATTAAAAATAATTGCAATTTAAATAATGATAATAATTAAATTAATAGTAATAATAAAAATTAAAAATATTGAAACTAATTAAAAATAAATAGAAATCTTAATATGTAAACACAATTAATGCATATGTAAGCAAATTACATAAAACATTACCCAAGATATTTATATAATACTGGTTTTGTTTGTTGCCACAGATCACAACTGCTTCACCAAGCCTGGTACACACACCTCCAATGGTTACTTGATTGAGTGCAAGTGTACCCACGGTGAAGGGTCAAAGCTGCACCTAACCAAACAGAATACAAGTAAGTCTGTCTGTCACGGTAGAGGGTCCAAGCTGCATCTAACCAAACAGAACACAAGTAAGTCTGTCTGTCACGGTAGAGGGTCCAAGCTGCACTTAACCAAACAGAATACAAGTAAGCCTGTCTGTCACGGTAGAGGGTCCAAGCTGCACCTAACCAAACAGAATACAAGTAAGTCTGTCTGTCACGGTAGAGGGTCCAAGCTGCACCTAACCTAACAGAATACAAGTAAGTCTGTCTGTCACGGTAGAGGGTCCAAGCTGCACCTAATCAAACAGAAAAAAGGGGAGGCTCTGTCGGCCGTGATGAAGGGTCCAGATGCACTTACAAACAATACATTAACAAAAATATTGTAAATGAATGTCTGTTTAGTACATTTATATAGTTGGTTAGTTTACATATGTTTACAGTGAACTATTTATCTTAAAGAAAGAGTTAAAACAATAACATGAATGTCTGACAATGAGAATAAAGTTTAAAGGATTAATTTAAACTAATCATTCAATGGCTTTATACAAAAAAGAATTTACACCCTCGGCAGTCTCCATGTATATGATTCTAGGGCAAACCTGGATCAAAATCACTCCCAACACAGTTCATGCAACATAGATCTGACTTCCAAAGAACTCAACATTCCTAGCAGTAAGGCGTCTCTTTGTCACAGCAGTTCCTTCAAATTTACCATTATCCAGCTGTGGGTCTCACGGCTTTCTCTGCTGACAAGTTGTTTTATTGTATGCTGTATACCTGCTGCACCATGATATATATGTATCACTCATTCTTAAGATGTATTACCTGACAACTAAGTTTGTTCTTCTGGGATAGTTGGAGCGGCCAGTGAATATAATAAATAAAAAGGAACTGATTGAGTTTGCTGGATGTGCGATTCCCTTCAGACATAAGGATACCATTCCTTTGTAAACAATTTCTTCAAGTGTGGATGTGGACATAAGGCCCGATATGAGATTGCAATGAGTGCATGGATGAACACCCAAGATTCGTCTTGAACATTTTCTCCATTCGCAATTAAGGTTACCAAAATCAACACTTTGAAGGTGGCATAGTTCACAGTCATGCGGGCATAGATCACAGTCATGCGGACATAGATCACAGTCATGCGGACATAGATCACTGCCATGCGGGCATAGTTCACAGTCATGCAGGAATAGTTTAAAGTCATGCAGGCATAGATCACAGTCATGCTGTCTCAGACATTGACTGTAAAATTCGACCTTGTTTCAAGTTGATCGAATTCACTCCTAATGACATAATGACATTCTTAATATTAGGTCTCTAATAGCATCAGAAAAATTAACGTGGCCCCTTTGAGGAGAGGATATGACCCAGATGCTTTTCAAAAAACCTTTCAGAAATCTCTCTGCACAGTAACTTTAATTTCGGATCAATATAAAACGGATCGTGTGAGATAATGGGAACTATAGTACATTTGGCTGGATTGAAAGTAAGGTTGTATTCTGCATTATAGCTCTCACATATTCCTATCAAGATTTTCAAAGAATCTTATGTCGGTGTGAGCAGAACTAGATCATCATCGTAACAGAAAACATTGACCTTAGTTGTGCCTCTGCGTCAGCCAGCTCGACGGGATTTTAACTCCTTCAACAATGGATGAAGATAGATAGCAAATAGTATAAGACTGAAAACTGTACCTTGTTCGACTCCATTTTAGTGAGAAATCTTCAGAGTGGACATTACTCCTTTTCACAGCGACATTGCATGAATAAGAAAAATATAGAAATCTAGCAATGACAGGACATACTTTTCTGTTAAGCAGTTCTTTGAAAAAGTGTAATGTGCTCACATTTGTCAAAAGCTTTGGAAGCATCATGGAAGAAAGAGAGAACAGAGCTACTGAATAAGTTGTAGTACTGAATAGTTTCGTTCCAGAACACAATTCACTATCGTACCTGGTTAAGGGTCCAAGCTGCACTATACCGCTCACTATATGCCATCTGTCCTCCAAGGGCAATATTCAACACTGTCCTATAAGCTCCCACCCCATACCCAAGTCTATATTACCATTTGAGATGTGTCCAAGATGCACTACACTACCCAGTGTTGAATTAAGTCTAGTATATCATCCGTGGAGAATGGTACAAACTGTACAATTAGACAGGTAAGTTTCATCTGTCACCCGAGCATAAGTACACGTCTCTGTCACCCGTTGTGACAAGTCTTAGCTGTAATGAATCGCTTAGTTTGCAAGTCTCTTCAGTGACCCGTATATATGACTTCCAGCTGCACTATACCACCCAGAACTAAATCAAATATATAAGCAACGAGGTTTCTGTCACCAGTGTAAACTCCGTTCAAACTGCACTATACCGTCCAGTAAACAAATACATGTATATAACTCATATTTGAGTCCAAGCTGAACAATAACAAACAGTTTTCAATTCTCTGTCATCCATGGAGAAGGGAACAGGTCACACTATACTCACTAGTTCCCCATTAAGACTGGAAGCGAGAGGCTCAAGAAGCACGGTACCTCTCAGTGCTCAGCAAGTCTCAACCACTTGTGTCGGAGGGCGCCAAATACTCTTATATATCTGTCTCTATTATCTGATTGTAGAAAGGTAGTAGGTTGTAGAAAGGTCTCACTGTAATTTATGATATAAAAAAAATCAAAGGTTCTTAAAATGTTGATTTTCTAAACCAAATTTTAGCCCTTTTAGCTGTACACAGATAATAGTTTTTATAATCTTTTATGTGTGTGTGTGTGTGTACTCACCTAGTTGTGTTTGCGGGGGTTGAGCTCTGGCTCTTTGGTCCCGCCTCTCAACCGTCAATCAACTGATGTACAGATTCCTAAGCCTACTGGGCTCTATCATATCTACATTTGAAACTGTGTATGGCGTCAGCCTCCACCACATCACTGCCTAATGCATTCCTCTTGTTAACTACTCTGACACTAAAAAAGTTCTTTCTCAAGTCCCTGAAGCTCATTTGGGTACTCAGTCTCCACCTATGTCCCCTTGTTCGCGTACCACCCGTGTTAACAAGTTTATCCTTATCTACTCTGTCAATTCCTCTGAGAATTTGGTAGGTAGAGTTCATGTCTCCCCCTTACTCTTCTGTCTTCAAGTGTCGTGAGGTGCATCTCACGCAGCCTTTCCTCGTAACTCATGTCTCTTAGTTCTGGGATGTTACGGACTCATCACTACTGTCCGAATGTGCTCTGGTAGTTCCTGCCCCATCTAGGAGTCTGCACTCGAACTCCCCCTGGAATTGGACGCTACTTAGACAACACCATCTAATGGGGGGTTGGTGTGATAGTGACAAATGGCTCCAGTTTCTTGCCCTGGCTAGCGAGTGTGGTCAACGTGAATGACCTCTAGTGAGGAGGCGGCTGTAAGGTACTGATCGGTGTGGAAACACTGGGATTGACGGATTCTGCATTGTGTGTGCGTTTTGAGTGTCCTGTGTCCTGTTCGAAAGCGACACTTGTACATAAGTATAGTAATATTCCCTTTTTATATATCTATTTACTAGCAGTACCCGGCCACGCACTGCTGTGGCTCACCAATGCATGTGCGTTGCGGAGCCACAGCAACCTTCCCTGTTCCCTCTTCCTCCCCACCATGCCCCACACCCCTGTCCCTTTGTCCTCTCCACCATTCTCCATTTCCCCCATCCCCTCGTCCTCACCATCCCAAACTCCCCTGTCCCCTCGTCCTTCCCCACTATTACCTCCTCCCTTGTCCCATCGTCCTCCTCACCATCTCTCACTTCCGTCCCCTAGTCATCCCCACCATTCCCCACTCCCTCGTCCGATGCCTTCCCAAATGGTCTGATGTTCCCAACAGAAAATTTTGAACATCAAGTGATCTGATGTTCCCATCACTGAAATATAAGAAAAACAGTTAAAAAATGAAATGAAATTATGAAAAACAATCTATACTCACGAAATTAACAGTATAGTAAACGACACAGCTCAATTCCAATGCAATTAACTCAAAATAATTAAATCAAAATGAAAATATATCAAAATTTAGGAAAATTCAATTTATCACTGCAATCAGAAACATTGAAATGTAATTGTAACTTATTTAGTATAGCATGTGTGTTGCTCTTACATGCAACAGATGGTGTTGTTTTTCAAGAAAAAGCATAGATTTACCTGTCACAGGTGTGGTATCCATACTTATACTTACGAAATAAACGGTATGGTAAACAACACAGCTAATTCCAACAATGTCACACAAAAGAACTAAATAAAAACTAAAATAAATCGAAACCTATGAAAATCAAATTTATCAATACAATCGGAAACATTGAAATGGAATTCATGACATATTTAGTATTGTGTATATGTTGATATTATGTGCAACAGATGGCGCTGTTTTTCAACAACGCATGTTTTTACCTATCACAAGTGTGACATCTACATAGTAGGCCTATAAAAAGACGTGCCTATTCGAATGCAACTTTGTGTCAAAATTTCAAAGCAATCGGCACTCACCTAGTTGTGTTTGCGGGGGGTTAAGCTCTGGCTCTTTGGTCCCGCCTCTCAACTGTCAATCAACTCGTGTACAGATTCCTGAGCCTATTGGGCTATATCATATCTACATTTGAATCTGTGTATGGAGTCAGCCTCCACCACAACACTACTTAATGCGTTCCATTTATTAACTACTCTGACACTGAAAAAATTCTTTCTAACGTGTCTGTGGCTCATTTGGGTACTAAGTTTCCACTGTGTCCCCTTGTTCGTGTCCCACCCACGCTAAAGAGTTTGTCTTTGTCCACCCTGTCAATTCCCCTGAAAATTTTGTAGGTTGTTATCATGTCTCCCCTTACTCTTCTGTTTTCCAGGGTTGTGAGGTTCAGCTCCCTTAGCCTTTCCTCGTAACTCATTCCACTCAGTTCTGGGACGAGTCTGGTGGCATACCGCTGAATCTTCTCTAACTTCGTCTTGTGTTTAACTAGGTATGGACTCCAGGCTGGAGCTGCATACTCCAGGATTGGTCTTACATAAGTGGTATACAGGGTCCTGAACGATTCCTTACACAAGTTTCTAAAGGCAGTTCTTATGTTGGCCAGTCTTGCATATGCAGCTGATGATATCCTTTTGATGTGGCCCTCTGGAGACAGGTTCGGTGTGATATCGACCCCCAGATCTTTCTCTCTATTGGACTCTTGTAGGATTTCACCTCCCAGATGGTACCTTGTGTTCAGCCTTCTGCTCCCTTCGCCTAATTTCATTACTTTACACTTTCCTGAGTTGAACTTTAGCAGCCATTTCCTAAACCATTCCTCCAGTTTCCTGGAGGATTGGTTTAGGAATTCCTACAGGTCGTCCTGTAGTCTCTATCTTCATCTGTTTTGATTCTTCTCATAATTTTTGCATCGTCAGTAAACATTGAGAGGAATGAGTATATACCCTCTGGAAGGTCGTTTACATATACTAGAAACAGGATGGGTCCGAGTACAGAGCCCTGTGGGACTCCACTGGTGATATCTCGCCACTCTGATGCCTCCCCCCTCACCGTTACTCGCTGTTTCCTATTGCTTAGATACTCCCTTATCCACTGGAGCACCTTACCTTTTACTTCTGCCTGCTGCTCCAACTTTTGTAACAGCCTTTTGTGAGGTACTGTGTCAAAGGCTTTCTGACAGTCCAAGAAAATGCAGTCTGCCCACCCTTCTCTTTCCTGCCAAATTTGTGTTGCTTGGTCATAGAATTCTATTAGGCCTGTGAGGCACGATTTACCATCTCTGAACTCATGCTGGTGGTGTGTTACAAAGCTCTTTCCCTCCAGATGCTCTACGAGCCTTTTCTTCACAATCTTCTCCATCACCTTGCATGGTAGGGAAAAGTTAGGGAAACTGGCCTGTAATTCAGTGCCTCTTGAATGTCTCCCTTTTTGTAAATTGGGACTACCTTAGCTGTCTTCCAGCTTTCCGGAAAGTCTCCCGTTTCCTGTGACCTGTTATACACCACAGAGAGTGACACACTTAGTGCTTCTGCACCTTCTTTTAGAATCCACAGTGAGATTCTGTCAGGCCCAACAGCCTTTGATACATTCAGCTCCAACAGATTCCTTTTGACCTCATCACTGGTTAGGTAAATTTTCTCCAAGGTTGTTCGGTTTGCCTTCTCGTTTAGTGCAGGGACCTCACCTTATTCTATTGTGAAGACCTCCTGGAATCTCTTGTTGAGTTCTTCACACACCTCTTTATCGTTCTCTGTGTATCTGTTCTCCCCTTTTCTCAGTTTCATCACTTGTTCCTTCACTGCTGTTTTCCTCCTGATGTGACTGTGGAGCAGCTTTGGTTGGGTCTTAGCTTTACTCGCGATGTCATTTTCGTTCTGCCTCTCTGCTGTTCTCCTCACTCTGATGTACTCATTTCTGGCCCTCTGGTATTTCTCCCTGCTCTCTGTTGTTCTGTTGTTCCTGTAGTTTCGTCATGTTCTTTTACTCAATTGCTTCGCTGCTGCCCATTCCTGGTTGAACCACAGATTCTTCAGTTGCTTTTCATTTTTCACTTTTTGGACTGGGATAAACCTGTCTGCAGCCTCCTGACACTTCTGAGTGACATAATCCATCATATCCTGTACAGTCTTTTCTCTAAGTTCTGTTTCCCATGGTATTCCCATTAGGAAGTTCCTCATCTCATCATATTTTTCTGAAAAACTTTCGGAGATTACAGCGTGTGTTGCTCTTATGTCCAACAGATTGCGCTGTTTTTTCAAACAAAGCATGTTTTTTCCTGTCACAGATGAGGCATGTATGTGGTAGATATATAAAAAAGACTTGACTTATAAAATGACTTGACTTGAACATAAAAAGACTTATGTCCCAAGAAATATCGGATCTTAGAGAGTATTCCAACCGTTTTTGAGACTTTCTTGGTTTTGTGTTGTATGTGGGTGCTGAAGGTGAGTCTCTTGTCTATGTATAGGCCAAGGAACTTTCCATCATTTTTACTGCTGATGTTAACATTGTCTATCTGAAGTTTAATTGCATTTGTTGATTTGCTTCCAAATAAGATGTAGTAGTACTTTTCTATGTTTAGTGTAAGTTTGTTGGTAGATATCCATAAGTGAACTTTTTTTTAGTTCGTTTTTTACAACATTATTTAGTGTGTGTGTGGGTTGGGGTCTGAGTAGATGAAGGTAGTATCGTCAGCAAATAAAATAGGAGTAAGAATGTTAAAGACATTAGGCAGATCATTGATGTATATAAGAAATAGGAGAGGTCCTAAGATGCTGCCCTGTGGCACCCCTACGGTTAATGGTAGTGTGGGAGAGGTTATATCATTGATTGCTACATATTTTTGTTTGTCACTAAGATAGGATCAGATATAGTTTAGGGCATGGCCTCGGATTTCATAATTGCGGAGTATAAGTAAGAAGTAGTTATGGTTAACAGTATCAAAGGCCTTTCTCAGGTCAATGAAGAGTCCAAACGGAAACTGATTTTTGTCAAGGGCTGATTAGATTAAGTCAAGCAGACTAATAATTGCATCATTGGTACTCTTGTGGTAGCGGAAGCCAAACTGACAGGGACTTAGTATGTTAAATTTTACGAGATAGAGGTAGAGCTGTTTGTAAATAATTTTTTCAAATATTTTTTATAATATAGGTAGATTTGATATTGGTCTGCAATTGTTTATATCTGCCGGATTGTCTTCTTTATGAAATGGCGTTACTCCTGCTTTTTTGAGGATATCAGGGAAGGTATGACACTCGCGAGATTTGTTGAACATCAAAGCTATGTGTGGCGCAAGGGCATGGGAGACACTTTTGTATACAATAGATGGTATTTCACTAATGTTCCCAGCTTTGGTGTTTAGTGAGTGAATGAAGGACACATCATCATCTACGTATATTAGAAATATAATTGGTCCCAGCACAGATCGTTAAGGTACTCCACTCGTTACTGTTCGCCAGTCCAACTTCTCGCCCCTTACCATTACTCTCTGGCTCCTTCATGTTAGGTAGTTCCTTACCTATATTAGGGCCTTTTCGCTGACTCCCGCCTGTCGCTCAAGTTTGAATAGCAGTGTCATGTGCAGTTCTGTCTCATAGGTTTTTGGCAGTATGCAGTCTGCTCATCCTTCTCCGTCCAGCCTTATTCTCGATATTTTATCATTGAATTCCAAAAGGTTTGTAAGGCATGATTTCCTTTTCCAGAACCCATGTTGATGTAACAAACCTAATATTTTCTAGGTGTGCAACAAGTCTTAGCCTAATTATTCTTTCAAGTATTTTGCAGGGAATGCTTGTCAGTGATACAGGTCTATAGTTAAGTGCCTCCTTCCTATCCCCTTTCTTGAAAATCGGTACGTCATTTGCCTTCTTGCAGCACCTGGGTCATTCTCCCGACATAGGTGACTCATTAAAGATCCTTGCCAGAGGCACGCTTAGGGCCTGCGCTACCTCTTTTAGTATCCACGGTGATACTTTGTCTGGACTAAGTGCTTTAGTTGCATCTGATGTTGTCAACTGTTTCATTACTTTCCCTGCTGTCACCTCTATATCTCATAGTCTTTCATCAAGGGTACTCGCTTCTAACAATGGGAACTGAGCTGGCTTGGTTGTGAAAACTCCATGGAAACTGGCATTCAGTGTGCAGATTTCCTTGTCACTTTCTGTATTTGCCCCTTCTGCTTTCCTTAGTCTTGTCACTTGGTCGTTCACTGAAATTTTTCTTCTTATATGGCTATGTAGTAATTTAGGTTGCTTTTTCACTTTGATCGCAATATCTTTCCCATAATTTCTTTCCGATGTTCTTCTTATGTTAATGTAATCGTCCCTAGCTCTGTTACATCAAATCCTGTTGTCCTCTGTCCTTTGTCTTCTGCATTTCCTCCACTCCCTCCTGCTTCTATTTTTTGCTTCCTTACTCTGTTTATTAAACCATGAGTTATTATATTCCCTCCTACTTTTTTTTCTTTTACTGTTGGTTTAAATCTATATTCGGCCTCCTTGCATTTCTACTTGACTAGGTTCATCATATCTTGTACTGGTTGTCCTCTAATTTCTTCCTCCTCCTCCTGTGTGTGTCTCAAACACATGTGCATGCATTTGAGAAATTACCTAAGAGTAGTTACAGGATGAGAGTTATGATCGTGTTGAGTGTGAGTGCTCACCTATTTGTGCCTGCAGGTTCGAGCTCCAGCTCTTGGACCCTCTTTTCTAGCCGTTGGTTGTCTCCTGGCCTATTTCCCTATCATACCTTCTTTTAAAGTTATGAATTGAGTTCATAAATGTCTTTCAATTTACTCACTAACTTATGCTAAAATAAATCTTTCTAGCATCTCTATGACACATCTGAGTCTCAAAATTCCATCAGTGTCCCCTTTGTCCTATTGTTATTTATTGTAAACATTTCCTCTGTTTCCACGTTGTCAATCACAAGGAGTGTGGGTTTGCACGCTATATACACGTGTGCACGTGTGTGTGTTGGTGTGTGTGTACTCGCCTACTTAGTTGAACTCACCTAGTTGTGCTTGCGAGGGTTCAGCTTTGGCTCTTTGGTCTCGCCTCTCAACTATTAACCAATGAAATGTTCCAGAGTATCAGAAAGTAACTCACCTAAGTTCCTTGGGACCGGCAGTGGTATGATAGGTTAGTCAAGGTGATTGGTTGTGCACAAGTATTAAGACAGGATTGTCGACGCATGTTGCAGCGTAATTGGTGTCTCTCTGATGAGATATTAGCTTTTGCCAACACCAATCAGTAGAGTAAAGTGGCTCTCTGTATATTACTTCGTAAGTTCTTGAAATAAACGTTTGAAGTTTATGTTAATCCCTTTTTTATCACTTTTATAACCAATTTGATATACTTGCATAATAATTTTTTTATATAAGTTACATAATATTTAGGCCCCTACACACACATAATTGATTTAGAAAACACTGGAAAAGACCCCAATATTTCATTTTTTAGCTTTCAGGGACTTTGACGACCAATGTGACTCGGGACATATTATGACATATAAGGAGTTCCATACAGTTAGACACTTATCAATACTGTGCATCCTCCTGGATGCTTTCCCCATATCTTGTAAAGGTTGTAGTTGCCTTGTTGACGCCGTCTGCCATTTCGTTGTGATGCTGCATGCAGTTGCAACCCAGACGAAGTAAAAATCCAAAGTCAACAGCATTTAGCACTCGCTAAATACCCGCTTTAAGTCCACAGAGGTTCACCGTGTGGGTGTTTACTAACACGGATGCCTATTGCTGAAGAGATAGAATGGTCTAAGGATGGGATAGTCAATGGACGGGATAGTCAATGGATGGGATAGTCAATGGACGGGATAGTCAATGGATGGGATAGTCAATGGATGGGATAGTCAATGGACAGGATAGTCAATGGATGGGATAGTCAATGGACGGGATAGTCAATGGACGGGATAGTCAATGGATGGGATAGTCAATGGACGGGATAGTCAATGGACGGGATAGTCAATGGATGGGATAGTCAATGGACGGGATAGTCAATGGATGGGATAGTCAATGGATGGGATAGTCAATGGACAGGATAGTCAATGGATGGGATAGTCAATGGACGGGATAGTCAATGGACGGGATAGTCAATGGATGGGATAGTCAATGGACGGGATAGTCAATGGACGGGATAGTCAATGGATGGGATAGTCAATGGACGGGATAGTCAATGGACGGGATAGTCAATGGACGGGATAGTCAATGGACGGGATAGTCAATGGATGGGATAGTCAATGGATGGGATAGTCAATGGATGGGATGGTGAAAGGATATTATGATGAATGAAAGGGATTTTGAATAGATGGTATAGTGAATAACTAGCGCAGTTATGGTAATGAGATAGTGCATGGATTGGAATGTGAATGGAGGGGATGGTGAATGGATGGGATGGTGAATGGACAGAATTGTTAATGCATGGAATGGAGAATGGATGGGATGGTGAATGGATGGTGAATGGAAAGAATTGTTAATGCATGGAATGGAGAATGGATGGGATGGTGAATGGATGGTGAATGGAAAGAATTGTTAATGCATGGAATGGAGAATGGATGGGATGGTGAATGGATGGTGAATGGAAAGAATTGTTAATGCATGGAATAGAGAATCGATAGAATGGTGAATAGACAGAATTTTAAATGGATGGGATGGTGAATGGTGGGGATTGTGAATGGACGAGATGGTGGATATATGATGTGATGAATTGATGGAATGGTGAATGGATGGAATGCTGAATTTATGGGATAGTGAATGCATAGAATTGTAAATGAATCGGATAGTGAATGGAGGAGATGATGAATGGATGGGGTAGTGAACGGACGGCATGGTGGATGGATGACATGGTTAATGGATGGTATTGTGAATGGGTGGGATGGTGAATGGGTGGGATGGTGAATGGATTGCATGGTGACTGGATGAGATTGTTAATGGATGGGAGGGTTAATGAATGTACTTGTGAATGGCATGACCAATGGCATAAAGTTATGCATGTATAGGTGAGTAGCATGACTATTCTCGACGGGAGGAGGGGGGGGGGGGGAGGCCGTGGTCGTGTGTCAGACTCACCTGAACCATAGCACATGACGCCCGGAGCGTGCAGGTGCACTAGTCCTCCTAAGCATAGACGCCATACTTGTGATCCAAACAACTCCCAAATGCACCAAACATCATCAGAGCGATAAAATAAGAGGACTTCAGATTAAGGATCAGCGATGGAAGGAAATCGTTGAACATCTGGAAGGTGGGAAATACCTTTCGAGAAAATAAAGTTCCTCTTTAAATGAATTTACACTCAAAGAAATTGTCTTTTTTTTGTAGGGATGCGAGTCTTATTTTCCTTGGCGTCACCCCTTTTATATAGGAACCATCGTGTTGTACCATGCAAATGCTCAGAAAGACAGAGCGTTTTTTCAGCTAGTTATCCCCAACGCATTAAGCCTTCAGTATTAAAACTTGCGCATGAGTCAAAGATTGCAGGTCACCCGGGAGTATACAAAACATACACAAAGGCTAAGACATTATTATATTTCCCAGGGTAATTATCACATATAATTAGGTATGTGAGGTCATGCGGGAACTGTCAAAGACGCAAAGGTACTCCTAAAGTACAAGCCCCACTCCAGGAGTTCTCAGAGACAGCCGAACCCTTGGATTGGGTGGGGGCTGCTTTAATTAATTTACACAGCAACAACTCAGGCAACAGATATGCGCTAGTTTTAGTGGGCTACCAGAGTGGTCCAGGTATACCACTCTGGTAGCCCCTCCTAGGAAAGACCCCCAAACAGTGGCAGATGAATTTCTAGATAGGTTTGATACGGTGTTCGGACCACCTAAAGTTCTAGTATCTGTCAGGGGACAGGATTTTATTGGTACGTTATTTCAGGAGGTATGTAAACTCTTAGAAACAACAACAGCGCTAACAGTAGTATACCTTCCCCAAACGAACGGCATGGTGGAACGAACCAATAGAACGGTGAAGGATATGCTTGCCATTTTAGCAGAGAATGATCCGGCCACTTGGGATGAGCAGTTGCCTTTTGTTCAATTTGCAACAAACACCGCAGTGTACCAGTCAATAAATTCTCAACCACTCTTGCTGTTCACTGGACTCTCGTGTAATTTTGCGTCTGGTCTGCTTAACAGATATACTATTAGTTATGGAGAGGATTACCCTTCAGAAATCCTCACCAAGATGAAGAATGCATGGAGGATAGCAGCTGAAGCATCAAAGAAAGCAAGGACACGGTACGCCCATTATTGTGGTAGGCAGGTATAACTATTAACAGTGAAGGAGGGGAGCCTCATGATGCGATTGAATGAGCCAGCGCCCGCCAATGAGAGTAGGAAGTTAGCAGTTAGATGGCGAGGCCCTTATAGTCATAAAGAAACTAGGGCTGTAACTTACGTTTATGTTACGTTGATGGGTAGATTAGATACACATTGTTTAGTGAGTTATCATATTTATTTAGTAGTCTTGATTACAGTAGTCGGTTGGTGGCATTGTCGTAAATGTTCAGACGGAGCTTGGAGCAGAGCAGAGAGCTGAGTGAGGCCGGAGTCGCGGAGCTTTATGTGGGAGAGCGTGGCTGCTCGATTGGGAATTGTGAGTGTCTGAATTCGGGGAACGAGAGCATGGCGGCTCGATTGGGAATTGCGAGTGTCTGAACTCGGGGAACGAGAGCGTTGTAGCTCAATGCGGTCGTAGTCTGCTGTCTGCTCTGTGTCGAAGCTGTAGCGTCTTGGGTCGATTAGAACTGTACACGCCGAGTGCTACATTGTTGACTGTGGAAATTATACTCTCCGCTATTGCTCATATCGCTTGCTGATATGGTGACTACACCTCAGCTCCCTCCAACAAGCTGAGAAGAGTATTACCTGTACTTGGGGAAAGGATTGTAGCTTCTGTAATTAGTGCTAATTAGTTATGCTATTAAGATAAAGATAATGAGATAATGGAGCGAGTATAAGATTACCTCCCTACAGGCCCAGTAAATTTCCTAATCAAGGGTATAT
Organism: Procambarus clarkii; assembly: GCF_040958095.1. NCBI lineage: Eukaryota > Metazoa > Arthropoda > Malacostraca > Decapoda > Cambaridae > Procambarus > Procambarus clarkii. The sequence goes on from NC_091158.1 coordinate 38,311,743, forward strand.
TTGAATGCCAGACTGAAAGAAGCATCCATCAATAAATTGAAACTTTATGTGGCAAGAGAAGAACTGGAATTACCTTAGTAATCCCAGCACCCGAGAGAGTTGAGAAAATGGTTATTCCTGATGCTCAATCAAAGGAGGAGGATGACCTTTTGTCATCCTTATATAGTAGCCAAGTTAGGCCTGGTCACCCTATGGTCACCAGATCTCGCGCGCACGTGAGCGCACAATAACTGCACTAAACTGTCATCTGAGTTAATAGGTAGAGGCAAAGAATTATAATGTATGTGCTGGGTCAAGAGTGACGTACCTTTACCTACCCTGGGGAGAGTTATCCTTCTTAAAACCTCCAGGGCAGATCCAGGTCTCCACCTGACATGAGTTATGAATGTTTCTTTTCCCAGGTCTGCTCACATTACCACACTGTCTGCAATATTCCCTCTCGACTGAGGCCAGAGTAGCATGTCAGTGCTATTGTCTGGCGGGAACCAGGTTAAGTTCCCGAGGGACAGGGGGGGGGGGGTAACATTTCACTGCCCCCCCCCCCCCCATCGTCCCCCCAAATCCCATTCCCACCATGATGGGGAGCGAAAAGCATCGTTATTTTTAAGAGGACGAGTTGAGAACCTGTTTACTGGCTCGTAATGCTGCTGTCACCAGCAAGGGACACTAGACATCATGTCTTAACATGGATTCACCATCTCTTCCTCTTCCCTCTTCTCTCTTCTTTCTTCTTTCTTCTTTCTTCTGTAGACAAGTGACCTAGGGTCCACTAGTGTCTCCGTCATGGGGTCCATCCTGGTCAACCCAATGTTGGTGGGACAGACTGGAGTCGTTGTTCCATCTTTACTGGGTCGTCTGGGGTCATCTGCAAGACGACCTGGGATTCAGTCGGGTCCGTCCGTCCTGGGGTCCATCCTGGGTAGACCAATGAATATGATTGGGTTTGATGATTGGATAATATGATTGGACCATTGATTGGATGATGAATGAATAGGTTGGTGAATGGATAGTTTCATGAATACATGGGTTAGTGGATAGATGGATTGGTGGATAGTGCGGTTGGTGAATAGTTGGGTTTTGTAATTGACGAATTGGTGTATCGATGAATAAGTTGGTATATGTAAGAGATTGAATATGTATGGGGCTGGTACATGGATGAGTTGGTGAATGGATGAGATGTTGAATAGAAGGGGTGATGGATGAGGTGTTGAATAGAAGGGGTGATGGATGAGGTGTTGAATGGAAGGCGTGATGGATGGATAAGTTTGTTGATAAATGGGTTGATGAATGAATGGGTCGGTAGGTGGTGAGTAGTTGAATGGGTTGCTGATTGAATAGAATGTTGAATGGATAAATTGGTGAATAAATCTAGTTGTGAATGGGGGGTTGATAGATGGATTGGTTGATAAGTGGGTGGATTGATGAATGAATTGGTTGATAAATGGATGGGGTTGATGAATGGATGGGTTGGTGGATGAATAGGTTGTTGTGAAAGGATATGAATGATCTGGTGAATGAAGATGATGGTGGATGAATGCGTTGGTGAGTGGTTGGATTGTTTACTTGATGGGTCTGCAAATTGACGGATGTCATTACAGCTGGTGATACAATAAGGACACTGGTTGTCACCAGTGTTCTTGGTGTGTCACCAGCTCTAGTGGACTGTCACCTGTGTTCTTGGTGTGTCACCAGCTCTAGTGGGCTGTCACCAGTGTTCTTGGTGTGTTACCAACTCTAGTCGGCTGTCACCAGTGTTCTTGGTGTGTCACCAGCTCTAGTCGGCTGTGTTATGATCTCAGCCTGCAGGAGAAACGAGTCTCCCTCCTTGAGAGTTATTCATCAAGCCTGACCTAACCAGAAGGTCTAAGAAATATAGAGGTGATAACCCATATGTAAAATAGTTGCTCGGATATATATAACAATTTAAGATTATGGGCAATGAAGAAGAAAACAGATAAATGACTGGCTAGGAGATGTGGAGATTTTGCGGGAGGCGTGAGGCTCGCTTCTCAAGGGGCTTTGACCTCACTTGAGGCCAGACTTCGCAGGGGGAAAGCCGCGCTCCGTTGAGCTCCCGTCAGAAGGGAACCCCTAGTGATATATCTCGAAGAGAAGAGAAGTGTGCAGACGTACCAGCTGTGGAATCGAGCTGGGGACGTGTGGTCTCAAGTCCTGGGCGATGAGAAGTGTTTATTGAACCGCCCAGAGGCATTATCGTGGAAGCGCCCTGACCAAGCTTTGTCAGAGGGAGGAGCGCCCTCGACCAGACAATCTGTGGTAAGCACAATATACGCCAGTTCATAGTGATTGCTTGTAGTTGGTCGTGTGCCCAGCGACAGTAGCAATGTTTATTGATAAGTTAGACATGTTTTAATAAGGCAGAAAGCCTGAAATAAGAGAGTGGAGAGGGAGAAACACGGAGCGACGTCCGTCCCCTCTGAGCGCTGGCAGGCAACTGAGGGAGCCTGGCTCCTGACGGCGAAGAACCCTCCCAGCGTGAGTGAGGACCGCCGCCGGGCGAGGTGGAGTATGGACCCGCCCAAAACGGGGGAGTCCACTCTCACTGTATGTAGAGGACAGATAGAGATGTGAGGCAAACATATTGTGTGATTATTTTTGTTTATGTGTTAAAGGGGAAACATTTTATTGGAGTGTCGATGGGTTGCAGGTTTGTCTTTGGGGAAGAAGTTGCTGAGAACTTCGAAGCCAGCCTAGATGAAGTAGTTGATGAGACTCCAAGGTAGTGGAGCAGAGGACCTCGAGCTGTGAGGAGAAGCAGTGAAGAGGAGTGTCACATGCTTCTGTAGAGGTGGTGAAGCACCATAGTTGCTCGAGGAAACTTCATGGTGTAGCAGCCAAGAGAGCTGTGGACGACCCTAGCAGAAGGGTGAAGCACCGTAGTTGCTCAAGGAAACTTCATGGTAGCAGCCTGGAGGAGCTGCAGAGGATCCTGGTAGTGAAGCCCGGAAGAACCTAAAGATATCAGGGTAGTGAACTTCCAGAGGTGGAAGGGAAGTTCTGGTGGATTACTTGTATGGAGTTGATAGTGTTTGGTTGTCATTAGCGTGCAAGACGCAGTGAGAGGTGAGTGATTGTTGGCATTCTTATGTCAAGGAGTGTTTTATACTGAAGTTTAGAGTTACAGTCGTAGGCTGGATTACCTACATACGTATGCGTTCTAGGACTGATAGAGTGATCGATTGATCATTGTTGTGTATCAATGAACATTTACACTGATATTTGTTATTGCATTCAAATGCTGATTTTCTTTGTACACATTTATAGATACATATATATATTCTCTTGCTGATGGTGCAACAGTGTATGTAGACTTGATCAACTTAAGGAGGTGATAGTATCAGGTGGTGAACCAGGAGATAGGACACCACTTGATAAGCTGATGATAGAGTTCTGATGGTGTTGGAGTGCAACCTGATTGTAATATTATAGAGTATAGGATTCATTATTATTATATATGTGTATGTATCGTGTATGTGCTTTGTCCAGTAAATGTATCCCAATTTGCCGGTGTTTGCCCTTGTCCTAGTGAGGCTTCCCAGGAGGTAGTAAAGAAGGAGAGAGAGAGAGAAAGAACCAAGAACCACTGCTGTGGACAGGGTAGAAGGTAATACTAGTAAGTCATAGGGGATTGAGGAGATCACATCTGATAAGGAGAGAGTGGGGAGTCACAGCGGCTCGAGTGGGTGTGTGCACGTGACAACGAGGCTAAGTGTTGGAGCCACATCCCCTAAACGTGTGACGTTGAGCCCCTCTCCAAGAGCCAGAAGCGCCAAGGGTGATCTCCTAGTATAAGCACTCTAACGAGTTGTGGGTTGGGTTGTCCATAGAGAAGGATCAACGACGACAACACCAACCAACCCACAGACTATAATAAATTGGGGGCCTGTGTCCGGGAGAGTGAACTGACACACTCACACCCTGTCCAAGAGTGGATTTGTATACCCTTGCTAAAATAGATAAACTGTGTGACCGCAGGTGTATACTCTCTCTCTTGGGAAGACTCACAGGACAAGATGGATAAGGTGCAAGCGTTTGTGGAGTCAGGCAAGCCTGAGGACTTAGAAGGTTGCATGAGGGATCAATTGAAACAAATAGCAGAAAAATGTGGCATTAGGTTGAAAGCATCTAAAGTAGCTGGGATGAAGGATGAGATCCTGAGGCAGTTAAGAACCAAAAATGAAGTGGCAGAGCAAGGAGCCCAAAAAGGAGCTGAAAGTGGAAAGGAGGATGATGGGCAGGATGAAGTGAGATCCCAGGGATCGAGTAGGAGCAGCAAGAGTAGCCGCAGTAGCAGGAGTAGCCGAAATAGGAGCTTGGAGAGATTCCAGTTAGAGCTCCAGATGCAGCGTGAGGACAAGGAGAGACAGTTCCAGCTGGAAAAGATGAAATTAGAACTCCAGATGAAAAATGAGGCCGAGAAGGAAAAAGAGAAAACTAGAATAAGGGAGCTGGAGTTGGAACAGGAGAAAGAAAAAGAGAAAACCAGAATAAGGGAACTGGAGTTAGAACAGGAGAAAGAAAAAGCCCAGGTCGAAAAAGAAAAAGAGAGAACAAAACAAATGCAGATAGAAGCGAACAGAACCTTGGCTGAACAAAGGATCGAACATGGGTTGCCAGAGAGCACCACCCAGGTATCACACTTACCAGATGTTAGGGTTAGGGAGAAGGACATTCCCTTGTTTGTTCCCGAAGAGGCAGAGAGCTTCTTCGAGCATTTTGAAAAAGTAGCCAGTATCAAGGAGTGGCCACAAGAGGAATGGGCCAGCTGGTCCAGTTAAGATTGCCCGGTGCAGCCAGGGAGGCATACACCCAATTGTCACTGGAAGAGTGCCAGGATTATGCCACGGTAAAGAGCAGCATATTGCGCTCGTTTCAGTTAACCCCAGAAGCTTATAGAAAGCGCTTCAGAGAGATGGTGAAGGTTGGAGCATGTACTTTTGTTGAGACAGCAAGAGATCTGGAAAGACGATTCCAGAAGTGGATTGAGGCTGCTGGAGTTGGATCTTATGCTGACCTGAAGCAACTGATGGTCATGGAGAAGTTTTTGGAGATGATGCATCCCGAAACAAAGTTCAAGATCCAAGAAGCAGGGATAAAGGAGGTGAAAGATGCCGCAGATAGGGCGGATATGATTACCGAAGCATACAAGAGCTTGAGGGAGAACAGAGTGAGAAGCGAGGCGAGACGCAGCAATGGCAGACCCAATGGAGTCTTGGGAGGAAGAAATTATGAGAGACCCAGAGGAGTCTGGGGTGAGAAGAATTTTGATAAATGGGCAGATAAAAGTAAGTACCCTAAAACTCAGAAGAGTAGGTCACGCACTTCGTCCGAAAGTGAAGATGAAGGAGCTAAACGAGAAGCTAATCGTTATCCGGGAAATCGAGAGTCCAGTAAAGCCCCACAGAGTGCAAGTAGTGTGCCTGGCCCGAGGAACTCTCATGTGAGTGGACAAAGTCAGAGCCGCTTTAGTACATATAGAAGAGACTTTTCCCAGGTGAGATGTTACAATTGTAACGGATTGGGTCACGTGATGCGAGACTGTCGGCAGGGCAAGAGAGTTGTGACCCTGGCCATGTGTGACCCTCGAAGTAAATATACTAATGTGTTCCAAGACAAACCACAGAAGGTGAACTTAGTGAACGAGAGGTATAGGCCGTTCATGAGCAAAGGTTGGATCAGTATAGGAAGCCAACCTGAGGTAGAAGTTGGTATCTTAAGAGATACCGGAGCTCATCAGAGCTTGATTGCGAGAAGCCTGATTGGGAATGATCGACGGTTAGCTGGCAGGGGGAAGATGAAAGTATATGGGTTACTGTCTGAGAGTGACATGCCCGTATGCGCTGTCCAGCTAAGGTCGGAATATGTGTCGGCAGAGGTGATGTTGGGAGTGTGCCCCGACATATCTGTTCCAGGAGACCAAGTGATCCTGGGGAATGACTTGTGCGGGACAAAGGTGTTGCCAAGAGTCATGGCGGAGACTGTGCCAGAGGAGTGCCCAGAAGGCCACGGCACAGGTGGGACACCTGAGAGTGTGAACCTGACTGACATCCGAGGAGATGAGTCAGGAGACCGCCAAGCCATTGAGTACCCTGTCTCGATAGTGATGAAGGCAGAGGTGGCCGACAAGGAAGACGCTGGAGAAGATGAGACAGTGTCGATTAAACCGGTAGAAGATATCGATGTAGATATAGCATGGCTGTTTGATGAAGGTCCAGCTCAGGAAAATGAAGTCTCGGTGAGGTCAAAAGTGAAGATGGCCCAGCCGAGGAAGACTCATGTGAAGAGAGCGGACCTGAGTAGAGCCCAGCCCGCTGAAATTAAGGCTCGGAAGGTGAACGCAACTGTGCTGAGTAGGAATGAGGAAAGATGTGGACAGACTGAGGACGGGAGAAGAGCGTTACGTTGTCCACGAGCACAGAGGCATACGGATAGTGGAGTTAAGTTGTGGGAGATGTCAAGAGTTGGCATGTTTCACAGAAAACACGGAGAAAAGATAGTGAAGAAGAGTAATAGTCGAGAAAATGAAAGGGGAAGAGACAGTATGTGTGGAGAGATGCTTACGAGCACTCTAGGAGAGGTAGAGCGACATGTACAGTCGAGTGCTGTTGGTTGTAGTACAGCGCTCGAAGAAACTTTTAGGGAACGAAGAAGAGTTGAAGGAGAAGAAATGGAGCGGTACAAAGGTGAGAAGTGTGAGAAGAGGATGAGGATACAAGCATGGAGGAGTAGAAGAAAGCCGAGGACTCGATGGAAGTCAAACAGGATGAGGTCTCGGATAAATGAGGAGACGAAAGGGAGGATCGTCAGTGAAGACGAGGGAGTGAAATATGATGACAGGAGACGGAAGTATAATGGCAGTAGATGGAAGTGTGAAGACGACAGAGGAGGTACAGAGAGTAGACATCTGACTCTGGACGAGAAGAGAAGGAGACGAGGAAACGGAGAGTGGAAACAATAAGTAGAGTGGACCGATGGAGTGCAGGCGTCCAAGGAGGACAGCTTAGCCAAGAGGTGCCAGAGAAACCAAATCGTTTATGAGAAGATCATGTTTCTGGCGAGTCGTGAGCCGGATTTTGCAAGGTGTAACGAACTAATTGTAAACTCCTAAGAGAGTATATCGGGTGAAGAACGAGACAGTGTGGTGGCGGATGTATTATCCCGAGCTTTGCCACTGGAATAACTCTCAAAAATAAGGGGAGGGGAGTGTTATGATCTCAGCCTGCAGGAGAAAAGAGTCTCCCTCCTTGAGAGTTATTCATCAAGCCTGACCAAACCAGAAGGTCTAAGAAATATTGAGGTGATAACCCATATGTAAAATAGTTGCTTGGATATATATAACAATTTAAGATTATGGGCAATGAAGAAGAAAACAGATAAATGACTGGCTAGGAGATGTGGACATTTTGCTGGAGGCGTGAGGCTCTCTTCTGGAGGGGCTTTGACCTCACTTGAGGCCAGACATCGCAGGGGGAAAGCCACGCTCCGTTGAGCTCCCGTCAGAAGGGAACCCCTAGTGATATATCTCGAAGAGAAGAGAAGTGTGCAGACATACCAGCTGTGGAATCGAGCTGGGGACGTGTGGTCTCAAGTCCCGGGCGATGAGAAGTGTTTATTGAACTGCCCAGAGGCATTATCGTGGGCCGTGGAAGCGCCCTGACCAAGCTTCGTCAGAGGGAGGAGCGCCCTCGACCAGACAATCTGTGGTAAGCACGATATACGCCAGTTCATAGTGATTGCTTGTAGTTGGTCGTGTGCCCAGCGACAGTAGCAATGTTTATTGATAAGTTAGACATGTTTTAATAAGGCAGAATGCCTGAAATAAGAGAGTGGAGAGGGAGGAACACGGAGCGACGTCCGTCCCCTCTGAGCACTGGCAGGCAACTGAGGGAGCCCGGCTCCTGACGGCGAAGGACCGCCGCCGGGCGAGGTGGAGTATGGACCCGCCCAAAACGGGGGAGTCCACTCTCACTGTATGTAGAGGACAGATAGAGATATGAGGTAAACATATTGTGTGATTATTTTTGTTCATGTGTTAAAGGGGAAACATTTTATTGGAGTGTCGATGGGTTGCAGGTTTGTCTTTGGGGAAGAAGTTGCTGAGAACTTCGAAGCCAGCCCAGATGACGTAGTTGATGAGACTCCAAGGTAGTGGAGCAGAGGACCTCAAGCTGTGAGGAGAAGCAGTGAAGAGGAGTGTCACATGCTTCTGTAGAGGTGGTGAAGCACCATAGTTGCTCGAGGAAACTTCATGGTGTAGCAGCCAAGAGAGCTGTGGAGGACCCTAGCAGAAGGGTGAAGCACCGTAGTTGCTCAAGGAAACTTCATGGTAGCAGCCTGGAGGAGCTGCAGAGGATCCTGGTAGTGAAGCCCAGAAGAACCTAAAGATATCAGGGTAGTGAACTTCCAGAGGTGGAAGGGAAGTTCTGGTGGATTACTTGTAGGGAGTTGATAGTGTTTGGTTGTCATTAGCGTGCAAGACGCAGTGAGAGGTGAGTGATTGTTGGCATTCTTATGTCAAGGAGTGTTTTATACTGAAGTTTAGAGTTACAGTCGTAGGCTGGATTACCTACAGACGTATGCGTTCTAGGACTGATAGAGTGATCGATTGATCATTGTTGTGTATCAATGAACATTTACACTGATATTTGTTATTGCATTCAAATGCTGATTTTCTTTGTACACATTTATAGATACATATATATATTCTCTTGCTGATGGTGCAACAGTGTATGTAGACTTGATCAACTTAAGGAGGTGATAGTATCAGGTGGTAAACCAGGAGATAGGACACCACTTGATCAGCTGATGATAGAGTACTGATGATGTTGGAGTGCAACCTGATTGTAATATTATAGAGTATAGGATTCATTATTATTATATGTGTGTATGTATCGTGTATGTGCTTTGTCCAGCAAATGTATCCCAATTTGCCGGTGTTTGCCCTTGTCCTAGTGAGGGTTCCCAGGAGGTAGTAAAGACGGAGAGAGAGAGAGAAAGAACCAAGAACCACTGCTGTGGACAGGGTAGAAGGTAATACTAGTACGTTATAGGGGATTGAGGAGATCACATCTGATGAGGAGAGAGTGGGGAGTCACAGTGGCTCGAGTGGGTGTGTGCACGTGACAACGAGGCTAAATGTTGGAGCCGCATCCCCTAAACGTGTGACGTTGAGCCCCTCTCCAAGAGCCAGAAGCGCCAAGGGTGATCTCCTAGTATAAGCACTCTACCAAGTTGTGGGTTGTGTTGTCCATAGAGAAGGATCAACGACGACAACACCAACCAACCCACAGACTATAATAGCTGTCACCAGTGTTCTTCGTGTGTCACCAGCTCTAGTGGGCTGTCACCAGCTCTAGTGGGCTATCACCAGTGTTCTTCGTGTGTCACCAGCTCTAGTGGACTGTCACCAGCTCTACTGGTCTGTCACCAGTGTTCTTGGTGTGTCACCAGCTCTAGTGGGCTGTCACCAGTGTTCTAGGTGTGTCACCAGCTCTAGTGGACTGTCACCAGTGTTCTTGGTGTGTCACCAGCTCTAGTGGACTGTCACCAGTGTTCTTCGTGTGTCACCAGCTCTAGTGGGCTGTCACCAGTGTTCATGGTGTGTCACCAGCTCTAGTGGGCTGTCACCAGTGTTTTTGGTGTGTCACCAGCTCTAGTGGGCTGTCACCAGTGTTCTTGGAGTGTCACCAGCTCTAGTGGGCTGTCACCAGTGTTCTTGGAGTGTCACCAGCTCTAGTGGGATGTCACCAGTGTTCTTGGTGTGTCACCAGCTCTAGTGGACAGTCACCAGCTCTAGTGGGATGTCACCAGTGTTCTTGGTGTGTCACCAGCTCTAGTGGACAGTCACCAGCTCTAGTGGGCTGTCAACAGTGTTCTTGGTGTATCACCAGCACTAGTGGACTGTCACCAGTGTTCTTGGTGTGTCACCAGCTCTAGTGGGCTGTCACCAGCTCTAGTGGGCTGTCACCAGTGTTCTTGGTGTGTCACCAGCTCTAATGGTCTGTCACCAGCTCTAGTAGACTGTCGCCAGTGTTCTTGGTGTGTCACCAGCTCTAGTGGACTGTCACCAGTGTTCTTGGTGCGTCACCAGCTCTAGTGGACTGTCACCAGTGTTCTTGGTGCGTCACCAGCTCTAGTGGACTGTCACCAGTGTTCTTGGTGTGTCACCAGTGTTCTTGGTGTGTCACCAGCTCTAGTAGACTGTCACCAGTGTTCTTGGTGTGTCACCAGCTCTAGTAGACTGTCACCAGTGTTCTTGGTGTGTCACCAGCTCTAGTGTGCTGTCACCAGTGTTCTTGGTGTGTCACCAGCTCTAGTGGACTGTCACCAGTGTTCTTGGTGTGTCACCAGCTCTAGTGGGCTGTCACCAGTGTTCTTGGTGTGTCACCAGCTCTACTGGTCTGTCACCAGCTCAAGTGGACTGTCGCCAGTGTTCTTGGTGTGTCACCAGCTCTAGTGGACTGTCACCAGTGTTCGTGGTGTGTCACCAGCTCTAGTGGACTGTCACCAGTGTTCTTGGTGTGTCACCAGCTATAGTGGACTATCACCAGTATTCTTGGTGCGTCACCAGCTCTAGTGGGTTCTCGCCAGTGTTCTTGGTGTGTCACCAGCTCTAGTGGGCTGTCACCAGTGTTCATGGTGTGTCACCAGCTCTAGTAGACTGTCACCCGTGTTCTTGGTGTGTCACCAGCTCTAGAGGGCTGTCACCAGTGTTCTTGGTGTGTCACCAGCTCTAGTAGACTGTCACCAGTGTTCTTGGTGTGTCACCAGCTCTAGTGGACTGTCATCAGTGTTCTTGGTGCGTCACCAGCTCTAGTGGGTTCTTGCCAGTGTTCTTGGTGTGTCACCAGCTCTAATGGACTGTCACCAATGTTCTTGGTGTGTCACCAGCTCTAGTGGACTGTCACCAGTGTTCTTGGTGTGTCACCAGCTCTAGTGGGCTGTCATCAGTGTTCTTGGTGTGTCACCAGCTCTAGTGGGCTGTCACCAGTGTTCTTGGTGTGTCACCAGCTCTAGTGGGCTGTCACCAGTGTTCTTGGTGTGTCACCAGCTCTAGTGGGCTGTCACCAGTGTTCTTGGTGTGTCACCAGCTCTAGTGGACTGTCACCAGTGTTCTTGGTGTGTCACCAGCTCTAGTAGTCTGTCACCAGTATTCTTGGTGCGTCACCAGCTCTAGTGGGTTCTCGCCAGTGTTCTTGGTGTGTCACCAGCTCTAGTGGGCTGTCACCAGTGTTCTTGGTGTGTCACCAGCTCTAGTAGACTGTCACCCGTGTTCTTGGTGTGTCACCAGCTCTAGTGGGCTGTCACCAGTGTTCTTGGTGTGTCACCAGCTGTAGTAGACTGTCACCAGTGTTCTTGGTGTGTCACCAGCTCTAGTGGACTGTCACCAGTGTTCTTGGTGCGTCACCAGTTCTAGTGGGTTCTCGCCAGTGTTCTTGGTGTGTCACCAGCTCTAATGGACTGTCACCAATGTTCTTGGTGTGTCACCAGCTCTAGTGGACTGTCACCAGTGTTCTTGGTGTGTCACCAGCTCTAGTGGGCTGTCATCAGTGTTCTTGGTGTGTCACCAGCTCTAGTGGGCTGTCACCAGTGTTCTTGGTGTGTCACCAGCTCTAGTGGGCTGTCACCAGTGTTCTTGGTGTGTCACCAGCTCTAGTGGGCTGTCACCAGTGTTCTTGGTGTGTCACCAGCTCTAGTGGACTGTCACCAGTGTTCTTGGTGTGTCACCAGCTCTAGTGGTCTGTCACCAGTGTCCATGGTGTGTCACCAGCTCAGTGGGCTATCACCAGTGTCCTTGGTGTGTCACCAGCTCTAGTGGGCTGTCACCAGCTCTAGTGGACTGTCACCAGTGTTCTTGGAGTGCCACCAGCTCTAATGGACTGTCACCAGCTCTAGTGGGCTGTCACCAGTGTTCTTGGTGTGTCACCAGCTCTAGTGGGTTGTCACCAGTGTTCTTGGTGTGTCACCAGCTCTAGTGGGCTGTCACCAGTGTTCTTGGTGTGTCACCAGCTCTAGTGGGCTGTCACCAGTGTCCTTGGTGTGTCACCAGCTCTAGTGGACTGTCACCAGTGTTCTTGGTGTGTCACCAGCTCTAATGAACTGTCACCAGCTCTAGTGGGCTGTCACCAGTGTTCATGGTGTGTCACCAGCTCTAGTGGGCTGTCACCAGTGTCCTTGGTGTGTCACCAGCTCTAGTGGACTGTCACCAGTGTTCTTGGTGTGTCACCAGCTCTAGTGGGCTGTCACCAGCTCTAGTGGACTGTCACCAGTGTTCTTGGTGTGTCACCAGCTCTAGTGGGCTGTCACCAGCTCTAGTGGACTGTCACCAGTGTTCTTGGTGTGTCACCAGCTCTAGTGGGCTGTCACCAGCTCTAGTGGGCTGTCACCAGCTCTAGTGGACTGTCACCAGTGTTCTTGGTGTGTCACCAGCTCTAGTGGGCTGTCACCTGTGTTCTTGGTGCGTCACCAGCTCTAGTGGGCTGTCACCAGTGTTCTTGGTGTGTCACCAGCTCTGGTGGACTGTCACCAGCTCTAGTAGACTGTCACCAGTGTTCTTGGTGCGTCACCAGCTCTAGTGGGCTGTCACCAGTGTTCTTGGTGTGTCACCAGCTCTAGTGGACTGTCACCAGTGTTCATAGTGTGTCACCAGCTCTAGTGGACTGTCACCAGTGTTCTTGGTGTGTCACCAGCTCTAGTGGGTTTTCACCAGCTCTAGTGGACTGTCCCCAGTGTTCATGGTGTGTCACCAGCTCTAGTGGACTGTCACCAGTGTTCTTGGTGTGTCACCAGCTCTAGTGGACTGTCACCAGTGTTCTTGGTGTGTCACCAGCTCTAGTGGGCTGTCACCAGCACTAGTGGACTGTCACCAGTGTTCATAATGTGTCACCAGCTCTAGTGGACTGTCACCAGTGTTCTTGGTGTGTCACCAGCTCTAGTGGGCTGTCACCAGCTCTAGTGGACTGTCACCAGTGTTCAAGGTGTGTCACCAGCTCTAGTGGACTGTCACCAGTGTTCATGGTGTGTCACCAGCTCTAGTGGACTGTCACCAGTGTTCTTGGTGTGTCACTAGCTCTAGTGGAGTGTCACCAGTGTTCTTGGTGTGTCACCAGCTCTAGTAGACTGTCACCAGCTCTAGTGGACTGTCACCAGTGTACTTGGTGTGTCACCAGCTCTAGTAGACTGTCACCAGCTCTAGTGGGCTGTCACCAGTGTTCATGGTGTGTCACCAGCTCTAGTGGACTGTCACCAGTGTTCTTGGTGTGTCACCAGCTCTAGTGGGCTGTCACCAGTGTTCTTGGTGTGTCACCAGCTCTAGTGGGCTGTCACCAGATCTAGTGGACTGTCACCAGCTCTAGTGGGCTGTCACCAGTGTTCTTGGTGTGTCACCAGCTCTAGTGGGCTGTCACCAGTGTTCTTGGTGTGTCACCAGCTCTAGTGGGCTGTCACCAGATCTAGTGGACTGTCACCAGCTCTAGTGGGCTGTCACCAGTGTTCTTGGTGTGTCACCAGCTCTAGTGGACTGTCACCAGCTCTAGTGGACTGTCACCAGTGTTCTTGGTGTGTCACCAGCTCTAGTGGGCTGTCACCAGCTCTAGTGGACTGTCACCAGCTCTAGTGGACTGTCACCAGTGTTCTTGGTGTGTCACCAGCTCTAGTGGGCTGTTACCAGATCTAGTGGACTGTCACCAGCTCTAGTGGACTGTCACCAGTGTCCTTGGTGCGTCACCAGCTCTAGTGGACTGTCACCAGTGTTCTTGGTGTGTCACCAGCTCTAGTGGACTGTCACCAGTGTTCTTGGTGTGTCACCAGCTCTAGTGGACTGTCACCAGTGTTCTTGGTGTGTCACCAGCTCTAGTGGACTGTCACCAGTGTTCTTGGTGCGTCACCAGCTCTAGTGGGCTGTCACGAGATCTGGTGGACTGTCACCAGCTCTAGTGGACTGTCACCAGTGTTCTTGGTGTGTCTCCAGCTCTAGTGGACTGTCACCATAGTGTTCTTGGTGCGTCACCAGCTCTAGTGGGCTGTCACCAGTGTTCTTGGTGTGTCACCAGCTCTAGTGGGCTGTCACCAGATCTAGTGGACTGTCACCAGCTCTAGTGGACTGTCACCAGTGTTATTGTTGTGTCACCAGCTCAAGTGGAGTGTCACCAGTGTTCATGGTGTGTCACCAGCTCTAGTGGACTGTCACCAGATCTAGTGGACTGTCACCAGATCTAGTGGACTGTCACCAGCTCTCGTGGACTGTCACCAGTGTTCTTGGTGCGTCACCAGCTCTAGTGGAGTGTCACCAGTGTTCATGGTGTGTCACCAGCTCTAGTGGACTGTCACCAGCTCTAGTGGGCTGTCACCAGTGTTCTTGGTGTGTCACCAGCTCTAGTGGGCTGTCACCAGCTCTAGTGGGCTGTCACGAGTGTTCTTGGTGTGTCACCAGCTCTAGTGGGCTGTCACCAGCTCTAGTAGACTGTCACCAGTGTTCTTGGTGTGTCACCAGCTCTAGTGGGCTGTCACCAGTGTTCTTGGTGTGTCACCAGCTCTAGTGGGCTGTCACCAGTGTTCTTGGTGTGTCACCAGGTCTAGTGGACTGTCACCAGTGTTCTTGGTGTGTCACCAGCTCTAGTGGACTGTCACCAGCTCTAGTGGGCTGTCACCAGTGTTCTAGGTGTGTCACCAGCTCTATTGGGCTGTCACCAGTGTTCTTGGTGTGTCACCAGCTCTAGTGGGCTGTCACCAGTGTTCTTGGTGTGTCACCAGCTCTAGTCGGCTGTCAACAGTGTTCTTGGTGTGTCACCAGCTCTAGTGGGCTGTCACCAGTGTTCTTGGTGTGTCACCAGCTCTAGTGGCCTGTCACCAGCACTGGCACTGGTGGGCTGTCACCAGTGTTCTTGGTGTGTCACCAGCTCTAGTGGGCTGTCACCAGAGAGCTTGGTGTGTCACCAGCTCTCGTGGACTGTCACCAGCTCTGGTGGGCTGTCACCAGTGTTCTTGGTGTGTCACCAGCTCTAGTGGACTGTCACCAGTGTTCTTGGTGTGTCACCAGCTCTAGTATACTGTCACCAGTGTTCTTGGTGTGTCACCAGCTCTAGTGGACTGTCACCAGTGTTCTTGGTGTGTCACCAGCTCTAGTGGGCTGTCACTAGCTCTAGTGGACTGTCAGCAGTGTTCATGGTGTGTCACCAGCTCTAGTGGACTGTCACCAGTGTTCTTGGTGTGTCACCAGCTCTAGTGGGCTGTCACCAGCTCTAGTGGACTGTCACCAGTGTTCATGGTGTGTCACCAGCTCTAGTGGACTGTCAGCAGTGTTCTTGGTGTGTCACCAGCTCTAGTGGACTGTCACCAGTGTTCTTGGTGTGTCACCAGCTCTAGTGGGCTGTCACCAGTGTTCTTGGTGTGTCACCAGCTCTAGTGGGCTGTCACCAGCTCTAGTGGACTGTCACCAGTGTTCATGGTGTGTCACCAGCTCTAGTGGTCTGTCACCAGTGTTCTTGGTGTGTCACCAGCTCTAGTGGACTGTCACCAGTGTTCTTGGTGTGTCACCAGCTCTAGTAGACTGTCACCAGCTCTAGTGGACTGTCACCAGTGTTCTTGGTGTGTCACCAGCTCTAATGGGCTGTCACCAGCTCTAGTAGACTGTCACCAGTGTTCTTGGTGTGTCACCAGCACTAGTGGGCTGTCACCAGTGTTCTTGGTGTGTCACCAGCTCTAGTGAACTGTCACCAGTGTTCTTGGTGTGTCACCAGCTCTAGTGGACTGTCACCAGTGTTCTTGGTGTGTCACCAGCTCTAGTGGACTGTCACCAGTGTTCTTGGTGCGTCACCAGCTCTAGTGGGCTGTCACGAGATCTGGTGGACTGTCACCAGCTCTAGTGGACTGTCACCAGTGTCCTTGGTATGTCTCCAGCTCTAGTGGACTGTCACCAGTGTTCTTGGTGCGTCACCAGCTCTAGTGGGCTGTCACCAGTGTTCTTGGTGTGTCACCAGCTCTAGTGGGCTGTCACCAGATCTAGTGGACTGTCACCAGCTCTAGTGGACTGTCACCAGTGTTATTGTTGTGTCACCAGCTCTAGTGGAGTGTCACCAGTGTTCATGGTGTGTCACCAGCTCTAGTGGACTGTCACCAGATCTAGTGGACTGTCACCAGATCTAGTGGACTGTCACCAGCTCTAGTGGACTGTCACCAGTGTTCTTGGTGCGTCACCAGCTCTAGTGGAGTGTCACCAGTGTTCATGGTGTGTCACCAGCTCTAGTGGACTGTCACCAGCTCTAGTGGGCTGTCACCAGTGTTCTTGGTGCGTCACCAGCTCTAGTGGGCTGTCACCAGCTCTAGTGGGCTGTCACCAGTGTTCTTGGTGTGTCACCAGCTCTAGTGGGCTGTCACCAGCTCTAGTAGACTGTCACCAGTGTTCTTGGTGTGTCACCAGCTCTAGTGGGCTGTCACCAGTGTTCTTGGTGTGTCACCAGCTCTAGTGGGCTGTCACCAGTGTTCTTGGTGTGTCACCAGGTCTAGTGGACTGTCACCAGTGTTCTTGGTGTGTCACCAGCTCTAGTGGACTGTCACCAGCTCTAGTGGGCTGTCACCAGTGTTCTAGGTGTGTCACCAGCTCTAGTGGGCTGTCACCAGTGTTCTTGGTGTGTCACCAGCTCTAGTGGGCTGTCACCAGTGTTCTTGGTGTGTCACCAGCTCTAGTGGGCTGTCACCAGTGTTCTTGGTGTGTCACCAGCTCTAGTGGGCTGTCACCAGTGTTCTTGGTGTGTCACCAGCTCTAGTGGCCTGTCACCAGCACTGGCACTGGTGGGCTGTCACCAGTGTTCTTGGTGTGTCACCAGCTCTAGTGGCCTGTCACCAGCACTGGCACTGGTGGGCTGTCACCAGTGTTCTTGGTGTGTCACCAGCTCTAGTGGGCTGTCACCAGAGAGCTTGGTGTGTCACCAGCTCTCGTGGACTGTCACCAGCTCTGGTGGGCTGTCACCAGTGTTCTTGGTGTGTCACCAGCTCTAGGTGACTGTCACCAGTGTTCTTGGTGTGTCACCAGCTCTAGTATACTGTCACCAGTGTTCTTGGTGTGTCACCAGCTCTAGTGGACTGTCACCAGTGTTCTTGGTGTGTCACCAGCTCTAGTGGGCTGTCACTAGCTCTAGTGGACTGTCAGCAGTGTTCATGGTGTGTCACCAGCTCTAGTGGACTGTCACCAGTGTTCTTGGTGTGTCACCAGCTCTAGTGGGCTGTCACCAGCTCTAGTGGACTGTCACCAGTGTTCATGGTGTGTCACCAGCTCTAGTGGACTGTCAGCAGTGTTCTTGGTGTGTCACCAGCTCTAGTGGACTGTCACCAGTGTTCTTGGTGTGTCACCAGCTCTAGTGGACTGTCACCAGTGTTCTTGGTGTGTCACCAGCTCTAGTAGACTGTCACCAGCTCTAGTGGACTGTCACCAGTGTTCTTGGTGTGTCACCAGCTCTAATGGGCTGTCACCAGATCTAGTAGACTGTCACCAGTGTTCTTGGTGTGTCACCAGCTCTAGTGGGCTGTCACCAGTGTTCTTGGTGTGTCACCAGCTCTAGTTGACTGTCACCAGTGTTCTTGGTGTGTCACCAGCTCTAGTGGGCTGTCACCAGTGTTCTTGGTGTGTCACCAGATCTAGTGGACTGTCACCAGCTCTAGTGGGCTGTCACCAGTGTTCATGGTGTGTCACCAGCTCTAGTGGACTGTCACCAGCTCTAGTGGACTGTCAAAAGTGTTCTTGGTGTGACACCAGCTCTAGTGGGCTGTCACCAGTGTTCTTGGTGTGTCACCAGCTCTAGTGGACTGTCACCAGCTCTAGTGGGCTGTCACCAGTGTTCTTGGTGTGTCACCAGCTCTAGTGGGCTGTCACCAGTGTTCTTGGTGTGTCACCAGCTCGTGTGGGCTGTCACCAGATCTAGTGGACTGTCACCAGCTCTAGTGGGCTGTCACCAGTGTCCTTGGTGTGTCACCAGCTCTAGTGGACTGTCACCAGCTCTAGTGGACTGTCACCAGTGTTCTTGGTGTGTCACCAGCTCTAGTGGGCTGTCACCAGCTCTAGTGGACTGTCACCAGCTCTAGTGGACAGTAACCAGTGTTCTTGGTGTGTCACCAGCTCTAGTGGGCTGTCATCAGATCTAGTGGACTGTCACCAGCTCTAGTGGACTGTCATCAGTGTTCTTGGTGCGTCACCAGCTCTAGTGGACTGTCACCAGTGTTCTTGTTGTGTCTCCAGCTCTAGTGGACTGTCACCAGCTCTAGTGGACTGTCACCAGTGTTCTTGGTGTGTCACCAGCTCTAGTGGACTGTCACCAGTGTTCTTGGTGTGTCACCAGCTCTAGTGGGCTGTCGCCAGCTCTAGTGGACTGTCACCAGTGTTCATGGTGTGTCACCAGCTCTAGTGGACTGTCACCAGTGTTCTTGGAGTGTCACCAGCTCTAGTGGACTGTCACCAGTGTTCTTGGTGTGTCACCAGCTCTAGTGGGCTGTCACCAGATCTAGTGGACTGTCACCAGCTCTAGTGGGCTGTCACCAGTGTTCTTGGTGTGTCACCAGCTCTAGTGGGCTGTCACCAGTGTTCTTGGTGTGTCACCAGCTCTAGTGGGCTGTCACCAGCTCTAGTGGGCTGTCACCAGTGTTCTTGGTGTGTCACCAGCTCTAGTGGGCTGTCACCAGCTCTAGTAGACTGTCACCAGTGTTCTTGGTGTGTCACCAGCTCTAGTGGGCTGTCACCAGTGTTCTTGGTGTGTCACCAGCTCTAGTGGGCTGTCACCAGTGTTCTTGGTGTGTCACCAGGTCTAGTGGACTGTCACCAGTGTTCTTGGTGTGTCACCAGCTCTAGTGGACTGTCACCAGCTCTAGTGGACTGTCACCAGTGTTCTAGGTGTGTCACCAGCTCTAGTGGGCTGTCACCAGTGTTCTTGGTGTGTCACCAGCTCTAGTGGGCTGTCACCAGTGTTCTTGGTGTGTCACCAGCTCTAGTGGGCTGTCACCAGTGTTCTTGGTGTGTCACCAGCTCTAGTGGGCTGTCACCAGTATTCTTGGTGTGTCACCAGTTCTAGTGGCCTGTCACCAGCACTGGCACTGGTGGGCTGTCACCAGTGTTCTTGGTGTGTCACCAGCTCTAGTGGGCTGTCACCAGAGAGCTTGGTGTGTCACCAGCTCTCGTGGACTGTCACCAGCTCTGGTGGGCTGTCACCAGTGTTCTTGGTGTGTCACCAGCTCTAGTGGACTGTCACCAGTGTTCTTGGTGTGTCACCAGCTCTAGTATACTGTCACCAGTGTTCTTGGTGTGTCACCAGCTCTAGTGGACTGTCACCAGTGTTCTTGGTGTGTCACCAGCTCTATTGGGCTGTCACCAGCTCTAGTGGACTGTCACCAGTGTTCATGGTGTGTCACCAGCTCTAGTGGACTGTCACCAGTGTTCTTGGTGTGTCACCAGCTCTAGTGGACTGTCTCCAGTGTTCTTGGTGTGTCACCAGCTCTAGTGGGCTGTCACCAGCTCTAGTGGACTGTCACCAGTGTTCATGGTGTGTCACCAGCTCTAGTGGACTGTCAGCAGTGTTCTTGGTGTGTCACCAGCTCTAGTGGATTGTCACCAGTGTTCTTCGTGTGTCACCAGCTCTAGTGGGCTGTCACCAGCTCTAGTGGACTGTCACCAGTGTTCATGGTGTGTCACCAGCTCTAGTGGACTGTCACCAGTGTTCTTGGTGTGTCACCAGCTCTAGTGGACTGTCACCAGTGTTCTTGGTGTGTCACCAGCTCTTTTAGACTGTCACCAGCTCTAGTGGACTGTCACCAGTGTTCTTGGTGTGTCACCAGCTCTAATGGGCTGTCACCAGCTCTAGTAGACTGTCACCAGTGTTCTTGGTGTGTCACCAGCTCTAGTGGGCTGTCACCAGTGTTCTTGGTGTGTCACCAGCTCGTGTGGGCTGTCACCAGATCTAGTGGACTGTCACCAGCTCTAGTGGGCTGTCACCAGTGTTCTTGGTGTGTCACCAGCTCCAGTGGACTGTCACCAGCTCTAGTAGACTGTCACCAGTGTTCTTGGTGTGTCACCAGCTCTAGTGGGCTGTCACCAGCTCTAGTGGACTGTCACCAGCTCTAGTGGACTGTAACCAGTGTTCTTGGTGTGTCACCAGCTCTAGTGGGCTGTCATCAGATCTAGTGGACTGTCACCAGCTCTAGTGGACTGTCATCAGTGTTCTTGGTGCGTCACCAGCTCTAGTGGACTGTCACCAGTGTTCTTGGTGTGTCACCAGCTCTAGTGGACTGTCACCAGCTCTAGTGGACTGTCACCAGTGTTCTTGGTGTGTCACCAGCTCTAGTGGACTGTCACCAGTGTTCTTGGTGTGTCACCAGCTCTAGTGGGCTGTCACCAGCTCTAGTGGACTGTCACCAGTGTTCATGGTGTGTCACCAGCTCTAGTGGACTGTCACCAGTGTTCTTGGAGTGTCACCAGCTCTAGTGGACTGTCACCAGTGTTCTTGGTGTGTCACCAGCTCTAGTGGGCTGTCACCAGATCTAGTGGACTGTCACCAGTGTTCATGGTGTGTCACCAGCTCTAGTGGACTGTCAGCAGTGTTCTTGGTGTGTCACCAGCTCTAGTGGACTGTCACCAGTGTTCTTGGTGTGTCACCAGCTCTAGTGGGCTGTCACCAGCTCTAGTGGACTGTCACCAGTGTTCATGGTGTGTCACCAGCTCTAGTGGACTGTCACCAGTGTTCTTGGTGTGTCACCAGCTCTAGTGGACTGTCACCAGTGTTCTTGGTGTGTCACCAGCTCTAGTAGACTGTCACCAGCTCTAGTGGACTGTCACCAGTGTTCTTGGTGTGTCACCAGCTCTAATGGGCTGTCACCAGCTCTAGTAGACTGTCACCAGTGTTCTTGGTCTGTCACCAGCTCTAGTGGGCTGTCACCAGTGTTCTTGGTGTGTCACCAGCTCTAGTTGACTGTCACCAGTGTTCTTGGTGTGTCACCAGCTCTAGTGGGCTGTCACCAGTGTTCTTGGTGTGTTACCAGATCTAGTGGACTGTCACCAGCTCTAGTGGGCTGTCACCAGTGTTCATGGTGTGTCACCAGCTCTAGTGGACTGTCACCAGTGTTCTTGGTGTGACACCAGCTCTAGTGGGCTGTCACCAGTGTTCTTGGTGTGTCACCAGCTCTAATGGACTGTCACCAGCTCTAGTGGGCTGTCACCAGTGTTCTTGGTGTGTCACCAGCTCTAGTGGGCTGTCACCAGTGTTCTTGGTGTGTCACCAGCTCGTGTGGGCTGTCACCAGATCTAGTGGACTGTCACCAGCTCTAGTGGGCTGTCACCAGTGTTCTTGGTGTGTCACCAGCTCTAGTGGACTGTCACCAGCTCTAGTGGACTGTCACCAGTGTTCTTGGTGTGTCACCAGCTCTAGTGGGCTGTCACCAGCTCTAGTGGACTGTCACCAGCTCTAGTGGACTGTAACCAGTGTTCTTGGTGTGTCACCAGCTCTAGTGGGCTGTCATCAGATCTAGTGGACTGTCACCAGCTATAGTGGACTGTCATCAGTGTTCTTGGTGCGTCACCAGCTCTAGTGGACTGTCACCAGTGTTCTTGGTGTGTCACCAGCTCTAGTGGACTGTCACCAGCTCTAGTGGACTGTCACCAGTGTTCTTGGTGTGTCACCAGCTCTAGTGGACTGTCACCAGTGTTCTTGGTGTGTCACCAGCTCTAGTGGGCTGTCACCAGCTCTAGTGGACTGTCACCAGTGTTCATGGTGTGTCACCAGCTTTAGTGGACTGTCACCAGTGTTCTTGGAGTGTCACCAGCTCTAGTGGACTGTCACCAGTGTTCTTGGTGTGTCACCAGCTCTAGTGGGCTGTCACCAGATCTAGTGGACTGTCACCAGCTCTAGTGGGGTGTCACCAGTGTTCTTGGTGTGTCACCAGCTCTAGTGGGCTGTCACCAGTGTTCTTGGTGTGTCACCAGCTCTAGTGGGCTGTCACCAGCTCTAGTGGGCTGTCACCAGTGTTCTTGGTGTGTCACCAGCTCTAGTGGGCTGTCACCAGCTCTAGTAGACTGTCACCAGTGATCTTGGTGTGTCACCAGCTCTAGTGGCCTGTCACCAGCACTGGCACTGGTGGGCTGTCACCAGTGTTCTTGGTGTGTCACCAGCTCTAGTGGGCTGTCACCAGAGAGCTTGGTGTGTCACCAGCTCTCGTGGACTGTCACCAGCTCTGGTGGGCTGTCACCAGTGTTCTTGGTGTGTCACCAGCTCTAGTGGACTGTCACCAGTGTTCTTGGTGTGTCACCAGCTCTAGTATACTGTCACCAGTGTTCTTGGTGTGTCACCAGCTCTAGTGGACTGTCACCAGTGTTCTTGGTGTGTCACCAGCTCTAGTGGGCTGTCACCAGCTCTAGTGGACTGTCACCAGTGTTCATGGTGTGTCACCAGCTCTAGTGGACTGTCACCAGTGTTCTTGGTGTGTCACCAGCTCTAGTGGACTGTCTCCAGTGTTCTTGGTGTGTCACCAGCTCTAGTGGGCTGTCACCAGCTCTAGTGGACTGTCACCAGTGTTCATGGTGTGTCACCAGCTCTAGTGGACTGTCAGCAGTGTTCTTGGTGTGTCACCAGCTCTAGTGGATTGTCACCAGTGTTCTTCGTGTGTCACCAGCTCTAGTGGGCTGTCACCAGCTCTAGTGGACTGTCACCAGTGTTCATGGTGTGTCACCAGCTCTAGTGGACTGTCACCAGTGTTCTTGGTGTGTCACCAGCTCTAGTGGACTGTCACCAGTGTTCTTGGTGTGTCACCAGCTCTAGTAGACTGTCACCAGCTCTAGTGGACTGTCACCAGTGTTCTTGGTGTGTCACCAGCTCTAATGGGCTGTCACCAGCTCTAGTAGACTGTCACCAGTGTTCTTGGTGTGTCACCAGCTCTAGTGGGCTGTCACCAGTGTTCTTGGTGTGTCACCAGCTCGTGTGGGCTGTCACCAGATCTAGTGGACTGTCACCAGCTCTAGTGGGCTGTCACCAGTGTTCTTGGTGTGTCACCAGCTCTAGTGGACTGTCACCAGCTCTAGTGGACTGTCACCAGTGTTCTTGGTGTGTCACCAGCTCTAGTGGGCTGTCACCAGCTCTAGTGGCACCAGCTCTAGTGGACTGTAACCAGTGTTCTTGGTGTGTCACCAGCTCTAGTGGGCTGTCATCAGATCTAGTGGACTGTCACCAGCTCTAGTGGACTGTCATCAGTGTTCTTGGTGCGTCACCAGCTCTAGTGGACTGTCACCAGTGTTCTTGGTGTGTCACCAGCTCTAGTGGACTGTCACCAGCTCTAGTGGACTGTCACCAGTGTTCTTGGTGTGTCACCAGCTCTAGTGGACTGTCACCAGTGTTCTTGGTGTGTCACCAGCTCTAGTGGGCTGTCACCAGCTCTAGTGGACTGTCACCAGTGTTCATGGTGTGTCACCAGCTCTAGTGGACTGTCACCAGTGTTCTTGGAGTGTCACCAGCTCTAGTGGACTGTCACCAGTGTTCTTGGTGTGTCACCAGCTCTAGTGGGCTGTCACCAGATCTAGTGGACTGTCACCAGTGTTCATGGTGTGTCACCAGCTCTAGTGGACTGTCAGCAGTGTTCTTGGTGTGTCACCAGCTCTAGTGGACTGTCACCAGTGTTCTTGGTGTGTCACCAGCTCTAGTGGGCTGTCACCAGCTCTAGTGGACTGTCACCAGTGTTCATGGTGTGTCACCAGCTCTAGTGGACTGTCACCAGTGTTCTTGGTGTGTCACCAGCTCTAGTGGACTGTCACCAGTGTTCTTGGTGTGTCACCAGCTCTAGTAGACTGTCACCAGCTCTAGTGGACTGTCACCAGTGTTCTTGGTGTGTCACCAGCTCTAATGGGCTGTCACCAGCTCTAGTAGACTGTCACCAGTGTTCTTGGTGTGTCACCAGCTCTAGTGGGCTGTCACCAGTGTTCTTGGTGTGTCACCAGCTCTAGTGGGCTGTCACCAGCTCTAGTGGACTGTCACCAGTGTTCATGGTGTGTCACCAGCTCTAGTGGACTGTCACCAGTGTTCTTGGTGTGTCACCAGCTCTAGTGGACTGTCACCAGTGTTCTTGGTGTGTCACCAGCTCTAGTAGACTGTCACCAGCTCTAGTGGACTGTCACCAGTGTTCTTGGTGTGTCACCAGCTCTAATGGGCTGTCACCAGCTCTAGTAGACTGTCACCAGTGTTCTTGGTGTGTCACCAGCTCTAGTGGGCTGTCACCAGTGTTCTTGGTGTGTCACCAGCTCTAGTTGACTGTCACCAGTGTTCTTGGTGTGTCACCAGCTCTAGTGGGCTGTCACCAGTGTTCTTGGTGTGTTACCAGATCTAGTGGACTGTCACCAGCTCTAGTGGGCTGTCACCAGTGTTCATGGTGTGTCACCAGCTCTAGTGGACTGTCACCAGTGTTCTTGGTGTGACACCAGCTCTAGTGGGCTGTCACCAGTGTTCTTGGTGTGTCACCAGCTCTAGTAGACTGTCACCAGCTCTAGTGGACTGTCACCAGTGTTCTTGGTGTGTCACCAGCTCTAATGGGCTGTCACCAGCTCTAGTAGACTGTCACCAGTGTTCTTGGTGTGTCACCAGCTCTAGTGGGCTGTCACCAGTGTTCTTGGTGTGTCACCAGCTCGTGTGGGCTGTCACCAGATCTAGTGGACTGTCACCAGCTCTAGTGGGCTGTCACCAGTGTTCTTGGTGTGTCACCAGCTCTAGTGGACTGTCACCAGCTCTAGTGGACTGTCACCAGTGTTCTTGGTGTGTCACCAGCTCTAGTGGGCTGTCACCAGCTCTAGTGGCACCAGCTCTAGTGGACTGTAACCAGTGTTCTTGGTGTGTCACCAGCTCTAGTGGGCTGTCATCAGATCTAGTGGACTGTCACCAGCTCTAGTGGACTGTCATCAGTGTTCTTGGTGCGTCACCAGCTCTAGTGGACTGTCACCAGTGTTCTTGGTGTGTCACCAGCTCTAGTGGACTGTCACCAGCTCTAGTGGACTGTCACCAGTGTTCTTGGTGTGTCACCAGCTCTAGTGGACTGTCACCAGTGTTCTTGGTGTGTCACCAGCTCTAGTGGGCTGTCACCAGCTCTAGTGGACTGTCACCAGTGTTCATGGTGTGTCACCAGCTCTAGTGGACTGTCACCAGTGTTCTTGGAGTGTCACCAGCTCTAGTGGACTGTCACCAGTGTTCTTGGTGTGTCACCAGCTCTAGTGGGCTGTCACCAGATCTAGTGGACTGTCACCAGTGTTCATGGTGTGTCACCAGCTCTAGTGGACTGTCAGCAGTGTTCTTGGTGTGTCACCAGCTCTAGTGGACTGTCACCAGTGTTCTTGGTGTGTCACCAGCTCTAGTGGGCTGTCACCAGCTCTAGTGGACTGTCACCAGTGTTCATGGTGTGTCACCAGCTCTAGTGGACTGTCACCAGTGTTCTTGGTGTGTCACCAGCTCTAGTGGACTGTCACCAGTGTTCTTGGTGTGTCACCAGCTCTAGTAGACTGTCACCAGCTCTAGTGGACTGTCACCAGTGTTCTTGGTGTGTCACCAGCTCTAATGGGCTGTCACCAGCTCTAGTAGACTGTCACCAGTGTTCTTGGTGTGTCACCAGCTCTAGTGGGCTGTCACCAGTGTTCTTGGTGTGTCACCAGCTCTAGTTGACTGTCACCAGTGTTCTTGGTGTGTCACCAGCTCTAGTGGGCTGTCACCAGTGTTCTTGGTGTGTTACCAGATCTAGTGGACTGTCACCAGCTCTAGTGGGCTGTCACCAGTGTTCATGGTGTGTCACCAGCTCAAGTGGACTGTCACCAGTGTTCTTGGTGTGACACCAGCTCTAGTGGGCTGTCACCAGTGTTCTTGGTGTGTCACCAGCTCTAGTGGACTATCACCAGCTCTAGTGGGCTGTCACCAGTGTTCTTGGTGTGTCACCAGCTCTAGTGGGCTGTCACCAGTGTTCTTGGTGTGTCACCAGCTCGTGTGGGCTGTCACCAGATCTAGTGGACTGTCACCAGCTCTAGTGGGCTGTCACCAGTGTTCTTGGTGTGTCACCAGCTCTAGTGGACTGTCACCAGCTCTAGTGGACTGTCACCAGTGTTCTTGGTGTGTCACCAGCTCTAGTGGGCTGTCACCAGCTCTAGTGGACTGTCACCAGCTCTAGTGGACTGTAACCAGTGTTCTTGGTGTGTCACCAGCTCTAGTGGGCTGTCATCAGATCTAGTGGACTGTCACCAGCTCTAGTGGACTGTCATCAGTGTTCTTGGTGCGTCACCAGCTCTAGTGGACTGTCACCAGTGTTCTTGGTGTGTCACCAGCTCTAGTGGACTGTCACCAGCTCTAGTGGACTGTCACCAGTGTTCTTGGTGTGTCACCAGCTCTAGTGGACTGTCACCAGTGTTCTTGGTGTGTCACCAGCTCTAGTGGGCTGTCACCAGCTCTAGTGGACTGTCACCAGTGTTCATGGTGTGTCACCAGCTTTAGTGGACTGTCACCAGTGTTCTTGGAGTGTCACCAGCTCTAGTGGACTGTCACCAGTGTTCTTGGTGTGTCACCAGCTCTAATGGGCTGTCACCAGCTCTAGTGGACTGTCACCAGTGTTCATGGTGTGTCACCAGCTCTAGTGGACTGTCAGCAGTGTTCTTGGTGTGTCACCAGCTCTAGTAGACTGTCACCAGTGTTCTTCGTGTGTCACCAGCTCTAGTGGGCTGTCACCAGCTCTAGTGGACTGTCACCAGTGTTCATGGTGTGTCACCAGCTCTAGTGGACTGTCACCAGTGTTCTTGGTGTGTCACAAGCTCTAGTGGACTGTCACCAGTGTTCTTGGTGTGTCACCAGCTCTAGTAGACTGTCACCAGCTCTAGTGGACTGTCACCAGTGTTCATGGTGTGTCACCAGCTCAAGTGGACTGTCAGCAGTGTTCTTGGTGTGTCACCAGCTCTAGTGGACTGTCACCAGTGTTCTTGGTGTGTCACCAGCTCTAGTGGGCTGTCACCAGCTCTAGTGGACTGTCACCAGTGTTCATGGTGTGTCACCAGCTCTAGTGGACTGTCACCAGTGTTCTTGGTGTGTCACCAGCTCTAGTGGACTGTCACCAGTGTTCTTGGTGTGTCACCAGCTCTAGTAGACTGTCACCAGCTCTAGTGGACTGTCACCAGTGTTCTTGGTGTGTCACCAGCTCTAATGGGCTGTCACCAGCTCTAGTAGACTGTCACCAGTGTTCTTGGTGTGTCACCAGCTCTAGTGGGCTGTCACCAGTGTTCTTGGTGTGTCACCAGCTCTAGTTGACTGTCACCAGTGTTCTTGGTGTGTCACCAGCTCTAGTGGGCTGTCACCAGTGTTCTTGGTGTGTTACCAGATCTAGTGGACTGTCACCAGCTCTAGTGGGCTGTCACCAGTGTTCATGGTGTGTCACCAGCTCAAGTGGACTGTCACCAGTGTTCTTGGTGTGACACCAGCTCTAGTGGGCTGTCACCAGTGTTCTTGGTGTGTCACCAGCTCTAGTGGGCTGTCACCAGTGTTCTTGGTGTGTCACCAGCTCGTGTGGGCTGTCACCAGATCTAGTGGACTGTCACCAGCTCTAGTGGGCTGTCACCAGTGTTCTTGGTGTGTCACCAGCTCTAGTGGACTGTCACCAGCTCTAGTGGACTGTCACCAGTGTTCTTGGTGTGTCACCAGCTCTAGTGGGCTGTCACCAGCTCTAGTGGACTGTCACCAGCTCTAGTGGACTGTAACCAGTGTTCTTGGTGTGTCACCAGCTCTAGTGGGCTGTCATCAGATCTAGTGGACTGTCACCAGCTCTAGTGGACTGTCATCAGTGTTCTTGGTGCGTCACCAGCTCTAGTGGACTGTCACCAGTGTTCTTGGTGTGTCACCAGCTCTAGTGGACTGTCACCAGCTCTAGTGGACTGTCACCAGTGTTCTTGGTGTGTCACCAGCTCTAGTGGACTGTCACCAGTGTTCTTGGTGTGTCACCAGCTCTAGTGGGCTGTCACCAGCTCTAGTGGACTGTCACCAGTGTTCATGGTGTGTCACCAGCTTTAGTGGACTGTCACCAGTGTTCTTGGAGTGTCACCAGCTCTAGTGGACTGTCACCAGTGTTCTTGGTGTGTCACCAGCTCTAGTGGGCTGTCACCAGCTCTAGTGGGCTGTCACCAGTGTTCTTGGTGTGTCACCAGGCCTAGTGGGCTGTCACCAGCTCTAGTAGACTGTCACCAGTGTTCTTGGTGTGTCACCAGCTCAAGTGGGCTGTCACCAGTGTTCTTGGTGTGTCACCAGCTCTAGTGGGCTGTCACCAGTGTTCTTGGTGTGTCACCAGGTCTAGTGGACTGTCACCAGTGTTCTTGGTGTGTCACCAGCTCTAGTGGACTGTCACCAGCTCTAGTGGGCTGTCACCAGTGTTCTAGGTGTGTCACCAGCTCTAGTGGGCTGTCACCAGTGTTCTTGGTGTGTCACCAGCTCTAGTGGGCTGTCACCAGTGTTCTTGGTGTGTCACCAGCTCTAGTGGGCTGTCACCAGTGTTCTTGGTGTGTCACCAGCTCTAGTGGGCTGTCACCAGTATTCTTGGTGTGTCACCAGCTCTAGTGGCCTGTCACCAGCACTGGCACTGGTGGGCTGTCACCAGTGTTCTTGGTGTGTCACCAGCTCTAGTGGGCTGTCACCAGAGAGCTTGGTGTGTCACCAGCTCTCGTGGACTGTCACCAGCTCTGGTGGGCTGTCACCAGTGTTCTTGGTGTGTCACCAGCTCTAGTGGACTGTCACCAGTGTTCTTGGTGTGTCACCAGCTCTAGTATACTGTCACCAGTGTTCTTGGTGTGTCACCAGCTCTAGTGGACTGTCACCAGTGTTCTTGGTGTGTCACCAGCTCTAGTGGGCTGTCACCAGCTCTAGTGGACTGTCACCAGTGTTCATGGTGTGTCACCAGCTCTAGTGGACTGTCACCAGTGTTCTTGGTGTGTCACCAGCTCTAGTGGACTGTCACCAGTGTTCTTGGTGTGTCACCAGCTCTAGTGGGCTGTCACCAGCTCTAGTGGACTGTCACCAGTGTTCATGGTGTGTCACCAGCTCTAGTGGACTGTCAGCAGTGTTCTTGGTGTGTCACCAGCTCTAGTGGACTGTCACCAGTGTTCTTCGTGTGTCACCAGCTCTAGTGGGCTGTCACCAGCTCTAGTGGACTGTCACCAGTGTTCATGGTGTGTCACCAGCTCTAGTGGACTGTCACCAGTGTTCTTGGTGTGTCACCAGCTCTAGTGGACTGTCACCAGTGTTCTTGGTGTGTCACCAGCTCTAGTAGACTGTCACCAGCTCTAGTGGACTGTCACCAGTGTTCTTGGTGTGTCACCAGCTCTAATGGGCTGTCACCAGCTCTAGTAGACTGTCACCAGTGTTCTTGATGTGTCACCAGCTCTAGTGGGCTGTCACCAGTGTTCTTGGTGTGTCACCAGCTCGTGTGGGCTGTCACCAGATCTAGTGGACTGTCACCAGCTCTAGTGGGCTGTCACCAGTGTTCTTGGTGTGTCACCAGCTCTAGTGGACTGTCACCAGCTCTAGTGGACTGTCACCAGTGTTCTTGGTGTGTCACCAGCTCTCGTGGACTGTCACCAGCTCTGGTGGGCTGTCACCAGTGTTCTTGGTGTGTCACCAGCTCTAGTGGACTGTCACCAGTGTTCTTGGTGTGTCACCAGCTCTAGTATACTGTCACCAGTGTTCTTGGTGTGTCACCAGCTCTAGTGGACTGTCACCAGTGTTCTTGGTGTGTCACCAGCTCTAGTGGGCTGTCACCAGCTCTAGTGGACTGTCACCAGCTCTAGTGGACTGTCACCAGCTCTAGTGGACTGTAACCAGTGTTCTTGGTGTGTCACCAGCTCTAGTGGGCTGTCATCAGATCTAGTGGACTGTCACCAGCTCTAGTGGACTGTCATCAGTGTTCTTGGTGCGTCACCAGCTCTAGTGGACTGTCACCAGTGTTCTTGGTGTGTCACCAGCTCTAGTGGACTGTCACCAGCTCTAGTGGACTGTCACCAGTGTTCTTGGTGTGTCACCAGCTCTAGTGGACTGTCACCAGTGTTCTTGGTGTGTCACCAGCTCTAGTGGGCTGTCACCAGCTCTAGTGGACTGTCACCAGTGTTCATGGTGTGTCACCAGCTCTAGTGGACTGTCACCAGTGTTCTTGGAGTGTCACCAGCTCTAGTGGACTGTCACCAGTGTTCTTGGTGTGTCACCAGCTCTAGTGGGCTGTCAGCAGATCTAGTGGACTGTCACCAGCTCTAGTGGGCTGTCACCAGTGTTCTTGGTGTGTCACCAGCTCTAGTGGGCTGTCACCAGTGTTCTCGGTGTGTCACCAGCTCTAGTGGGCTGTCACCAGCTCTAGTGGGCTGTCACCAGTGTTCTTGGTGTGTCACCAGCTCTAGTGGGCTGTCACCAGCTATAGTAGACTGTCACCAGTGTTCTTGGTGTGTCACCAGCTCTAGTGGGCTGTCACCAGCTCTAGTGGGCTGTCACCAGTGTTCTTGGTGTGTCACCAGCTCTAGTGGGCTGTCACCAGTGTTCTTGGTGTGTCACCAGGTCTAGTGGACTGTCACCAGTGTTCTTGGTGTGTCACCAGCTCTAGTGGACTGTCACCAGCTCTAGTGGGCTGTCACCAGTGTTCTAGGTGTGTCACCAGCTCTAGTGGGCTGTCACCAGTGTTCTTGGTGTGTCACCAGCTCTAGTGGGCTGTCACCAGTGTTCTTGGTGTGTCACCAGCTCTAGTGGGCTGTCACCAGTATTCTTGGTGTGTCACCAGCTCTAGTGGCCTGTCACCAGCACTGGCACTGGTGGGCTGTCACCAGTGTTCTTGGTGTGTCACCAGCTCTAGTGGGCTGTCACCAGAGAGCTTGGTGTGTCACCAGCTCTCGTGGACTGTCACCAGCTCTGGTGGGCTGTCACCAGTGTTCTTGGTGTGTCACCAGCTCTAGTGGACTGTCACCAGTGTTCTTGGTGTGTCACCAGCTCTAGTATACTGTCACCAGTGTTCTTGGTGTGTCACCAGCTCTAGTGGACTGTCACCAGTGTTCTTGGTGTGTCACCAGCTCTAGTGGGCTGTCACCAGCTCTAGTGGACTGTCACCAGTGTTCATGGTGTGTCACCAGCTCTAGTGGACTGTCAGCAGTGTTCTTGGTGTGTCACCAGCTCTAGTAGACTGTCACCAGTGTTCTTCGTGTGTCACCAGCTCTAGTGGGCTGTCACCAGCTCTAGTGGACTGTCACCAGTGTTCATGGTGTGTCACCAGCTCTAGTGGACTGTCACCAGTGTTCTTGGTGTGTCACAAGCTCTAGTGGACTGTCACCAGTGTTCTTGGTGTGTCACCAGCTCTAGTAGACTGTCACCAGCTCTAGTGGACTGTCACCAGTGTTCATGGTGTGTCACCAGCTCTAGTGGACTGTCACCAGTGTTCTTGGTGTGTCACCAGCTCTAGTGGACTGTCACCAGCTCTAGTGGACTGTCACCAGTGTTCTTGGTGTGTCACCAGCTCTAGTGGACTGTCACCAGTGTTCTTGGTGTGTCACCAGCTCTAGTGGGCTGTCACCAGCTCTAGTGGACTGTCACCAGTGTTCATGGTGTGTCACCAGCTCTAGTGGACTGTCACCAGTGTTCTTGGAGTGTCACCAGCTCTAGTGGACTGTCACCAGTGTTCTTGGTGTGTCACCAGCTCTAGTGGGCTGTCACCAGATCTAGTGGACTGTCACCAGCTCTAGTGGGCTGTCACCAGTGTTCTTGGTGTGTCACCAGCTCTAGTGGGCTGTCACCAGTGTTCTTGGTGTGTCACCAGCTCTAGTGGGCTGTCACCAGCTCTAGTGGGCTGTCACCAGTGTTCTTGGTGTGTCACCAGCTCTAGTGGGCTGTCACCAGCTCTAGTAGACTGTCACCAGTGTTCTTGGTGTGTCACCAGCTCTAGTGGGCTGTCACCAGCTCTAGTGGGCTGTCACCAGCTCTAGTGGGCTGTCACCAGTGTTCTTGGTGTGTCACCAGCTGTAGTGGGCTGTCACCAGTGTTCTTGGTGTGTCACCAGGTCTAGTGGACTGTCACCAGTGTTCTTGGTGTGTCACCAGCTCTAGTGGACTGTCACCAGCTCTAGTGGGCTGTCACCAGTGTTCTAGGTGTGTCACCAGCTCTAGTGGGCTGTCACCAGTGTTCTTGGTGTGTCACCAGCTCTAGTGGGCTGTCACCAGTGTTCTTGGTGTGTCACCAGCTCTAGTGGGCTGTCACCAGTATTCTTGGTGTGTCACCAGCTCTAGTGGCCTGTCACCAGCACTGGCACTGGTGGGCTGTCACCAGTGTTCTTGGTGTGTCACCAGCTCTAGTGGGCTGTCACCAGAGAGCTTGGTGTGTCACCAGCTCTCGTGGACTGTCACCAGCTCTGGTGGGCTGTCACCAGTGTTCTTGGTGTGTCACCAGCTCTAGTGGACTGTCACCAGTGTTCTTGGTGTGTCACCAGCTCTAGTATACTGTCACCAGTGTTCTTGGTGTGTCACCAGCTCTAGTGGACTGTCACCAGTGTTCTTGGTGTGTCACCAGCTCTAGTGGGCTGTCACCAGCTCTAGTGGACTGTCACCAGTGTTCATGGTGTGTCACCAGCTCTAGTGGACTGTCAGCAGTGTTCTTGGTGTGTCACCAGCTCTAGTAGACTGTCACCAGTGTTCTTCGTGTGTCACCAGCTCTAGTGGGCTGTCACCAGCTCTAGTGGACTGTCACCAGTGTTCATGGTGTGTCACCAGCTCTAGTGGACTGTCACCAGTGTTCTTGGTGTGTCACAAGCTCTAGTGGACTGTCACCAGTGTTCTTGGTGTGTCACCAGCTCTAGTAGACTGTCACCAGCTCTAGTGGACTGTCACCAGTGTTCATGGTGTGTCACCAGCTCAAGTGGACTGTCAGCAGTGTTCTTGGTGTGTCACCAGCTCTAGTGGACTGTCACCAGTGTTCTTGGTGTGTCACCAGCTCTAGTGGGCTGTCACCAGCTCTAGTGGACTGTCACCAGTGTTCATGGTGTGTCACCAGCTCTAGTGGACTGTCACCAGTGTTCTTGGTGTGTCACCCGCTCTAGTGGACTGTCACCAGTGTTCTTGGTGTGTCACCAGCTCTAGTAGACTGTCACCAGCTTTAGTGGACTGTCACCAGTGTTCTTGGTGTGTCACCAGCTCTAATGGGCTGTCACCAGCTCTAGTAGACTGTCACCAGTGTTCTTGGTGTGTCACCAGCTCTAGTGGGCTGTCACCAGTGTTCTTGGTGTGTCACCAGCTCTACTTGACTGTCACCAGTGTTCTTGGTGTGTCACCAGCTCTAGTGGGCTGTCACCAGTGTTCTTGGTGTGTTAGTGGACTGTCACCAGCTCTAGTGGACTGTCACGAGTGTTCTTGGTGTGACACCAGCTCTAGTGGGCTGTCACCAGTGTTCTTGGTGTGTCACCAGCTCTAGTGGACTGTCACCAGCTCTAGTGGGCTGTCACCAGTGTTCTTGGTGTGTCACCAGCTCTAGTGGGCTGTCACCATTGTTATTGGTGTGTCACCAGCTCGTGTGGGCTGTCACCAGATCTAGTGGACTGTCACCAGCTCTAGTGGGCTGTCACCAGTGTTCTTGGTGTGTCACCAGCTCTAGTGGACTGTCACCAGCTCTAGTGGACTGTCACCAGTGTTCTTGGTGTGTCACCAGCTCTAGTGGGCTGTCACCAGTGTTCTTGGTGTGTCACCAGCTCTAGTATACTGTCACCAGTGTTCTTGGTGTGTCACCAGCTCTAGTGGGCTGTCACCAGTGTTCTTGGTGTGTCACCAGCTCTAGTGGGCTGTCACAAGTATTCTTGGTGTGTCACCAGCTCTAGTGGCCTGTCACCAGCACTGGCACTGGTGGGCTGTCACCAGTGTTCTTGGTGTGTCACCAGCTCTAGTGGGCTGTCACCAGAGAGCTTGGTGTGTCACCAGCTCTCGTGGACTGTCACCAGCTCTGGTGGGCTGTCACCAGTGTTCTTGGTGTGTCACCAGCTCTAGTGGACTGTCACCAGTGTTCTTGGTGTGTCACCAGCTCTAGTATACTGTCACCAGTGTTCTTGGTGTGTCACCAGCTCTAGTGGACTGTCACCAGTGTTCTTGGTGTGTCACCAGCTCTAGTGGACTGTCACCAGTGTTCTTCGTGTGTCACCAGCTCTAGTGGGCTGTCACCAGCTCTAGTGGACTGTCACCAGTGTTCATGGTGTGTCACCAGCTCTAGTGGACTGTCACCAGCGTTCTTGGTGTGTCACCAGCTCTAGTGGACTGTCACCAGTGTTCTTGGTGTGTCTCCAGCTCTAGTAGACTGTCACCAGCTCTAGTGGACTGTCACCAGTGTTCATGGTGTGTCACCAGCTCTAGTGGACTGTCAGCAGTGTTCTTGGTGTGTCACCAGCTCTAGTGGACTGTCACCAGTGTTCTTGGTGTGTCACCAGTTCTAGTGGGCTGTCACCAGCTCTAGTGGACTGTCACCAGTGTTCATGGTGTGTCACCAGCTCTAGTGGACTGTCACTAGTGTTCTTGGTGTGTCACCAGCTCTAGTGGACTGTCACCAGTGTTCTTGGTGTGTCACCAGCTCTAGTAGACTGTCACCAGCTCTAGTGGACTGTCACCAGTGTTCTTGGTGTGTCACCAGCTCTAATGGGCTGTCACCAGCTCTAGTAGACTGTCACCAGTGTTCTTGGTGTGTCACCAGCTCTAGTGGGCTGTCACCAGTGTTCTTGGTGTGTCACCAGCTCTAGTGGGCTGTCACCAGCTCTAGTGGACTGTCACCAGTGTTCTTGGTGTGTCACCAGCTCTAGTGGGCTGTCACCAGCTCTAGTGGACTGTCACCAGTGTTCATGGTGTGTCACCAGCTCTAGTGGACTGTCACCAGTGTTCTTGGAGTGTCACCAGCTCTAGTGGACTGTCACCAGTGTTCTTGGTGTGTCACCAGCTCTAGTGGGCTGTCAGCAGATCTAGTGGACTGTCACCAGCTCTAGTGGGCTGTCACCAGTGTTCTTGGTGTGTCACCAGCTCTAGTGGGCTGTCACCAGTGTTCTTGGTGTGTCACCAGCTCTAGTGGGCTGTCACCAGCTCTAGTGGGCTGTCACCAGTGTTCTTGGTGTGTCACCAGCTCTAGTGGGCTGTCACCAGCTATAGTAGACTGTCACCAGTGTTCTTGGTGTGTCACCAGCTCTAGTGGGCTGTCACCAGCTCTAGTGGGCTGTCACCAGTGTTCTTGGTGTGTCACCAGCTCTAGTGGGCTGTCACCAGTGTTCTTGGTGTGTCACCAGGTCTAGTGGACTGTCACCAGTGTTCTTGGTGTGTCACCAGCTCTAGTGGACTGTCACCAGCTCTAGTGGGCTGTCACCAGTGTTCTAGGTGTGTCACCAGCTCTAGTGGGCTGTCACCAGTGTTCTTGGTGTGTCACCAGCTCTAGTGGGCTGTCACCAGT
Organism: Procambarus clarkii; assembly: GCF_040958095.1. Lineage (NCBI taxonomy): Eukaryota > Metazoa > Arthropoda > Malacostraca > Decapoda > Cambaridae > Procambarus > Procambarus clarkii. The sequence continues at coordinate 38,347,211 of NC_091158.1, forward strand.
GTTCTTGGTGTGTCACCAGCTCTAGTGGGCTGTCACCAGTATTCTTGGTGTGTCACCAGCTCTAGTGGCCTGTCACCAGCACTGGCACTGGTGGGCTGTCACCAGTGTTCTTGGTGTGTCACCAGCTCTAGTGGGCTGTCACCAGAGAGCTTGGTGTGTCACCAGCTCTCGTGGACTGTCACCAGCTCTGGTGGGCTGTCACCAGTGTTCTTGGTGTGTCACCAGCTCTAGTGGACTGTCACCAGTGTTCTTGGTGTGTCACCAGCTCTAGTATACTGTCACCAGTGTTCTTGGTGTGTCACCAGCTCTAGTGGACTGTCACCAGTGTTCTTGGTGTGTCACCAGCTCTAGTGGGCTGTCACCAGCTCTAGTGGACTGTCACCAGTGTTCATGGTGTGTCACCAGCTCTAGTGGACTGTCAGCAGTGTTCTTGGTGTGTCACCAGCTCTAGTAGACTGTCACCAGTGTTCTTCGTGTGTCACCAGCTCTAGTGGGCTGTCACCAGCTCTAGTGGACTGTCACCAGTGTTCATGGTGTGTCACCAGCTCTAGTGGACTGTCACCAGTGTTCTTGGTGTGTCACAAGCTCTAGTGGACTGTCACCAGTGTTCTTGGTGTGTCACCAGCTCTAGTAGACTGTCACCAGCTCTAGTGGACTGTCACCAGTGTTCATGGTGTGTCACCAGCTCTAGTGGACTGTCACCAGTGTTCTTGGTGTGTCACCAGCTCTAGTGGACTGTCACCAGCTCTAGTGGACTGTCACCAGTGTTCTTGGTGTGTCACCAGCTCTAGTGGACTGTCACCAGTGTTCTTGGTGTGTCACCAGCTCTAGTGGGCTGTCACCAGCTCTAGTGGACTGTCACCAGTGTTCATGGTGTGTCACCAGCTCTAGTGGACTGTCACCAGTGTTCTTGGAGTGTCACCAGCTCTAGTGGACTGTCACCAGTGTTCTTGGTGTGTCACCAGCTCTAGTGGGCTGTCACCAGATCTAGTGGACTGTCACCAGCTCTAGTGGGCTGTCACCAGTGTTCTTGGTGTGTCACCAGCTCTAGTGGGCTGTCACCAGTGTTCTTGGTGTGTCACCAGCTCTAGTGGGCTGTCACCAGCTCTAGTGGGCTGTCACCAGTGTTCTTGGTGTGTCACCAGCTCTAGTGGGCTGTCACCAGCTCTAGTAGACTGTCACCAGTGTTCTTGGTGTGTCACCAGCTCTAGTGGGCTGTCACCAGCTCTAGTGGGCTGTCACCAGTGTTCTTGGTGTGTCACCAGCTCTAGTGGGCTGTCACCAGTGTTCTTGGTGTGTCACCAGGTCTAGTGGACTGTCACCAGTGTTCTTGGTGTGTCACCAGCTCTAGTGGACTGTCACCAGCTCTAGTGGGCTGTCACCAGTGTTCTAGGTGTGTCACCAGCTCTAGTGGGCTGTCACCAGTGTTCTTGGTGTGTCACCAGCTCTAGTGGGCTGTCACCAGTGTTCTTGGTGTGTCACCAGCTCTAGTGGGCTGTCACCAGTATTCTTGGTGTGTCACCAGCTCTAGTGGCCTGTCACCAGCACTGGCACTGGTGGGCTGTCACCAGTGTTCTTGGTGTGTCACCAGCTCTAGTGGGCTGTCACCAGAGAGCTTGGTGTGTCACCAGCTCTCGTGGACTGTCACCAGCTCTGGTGGGCTGTCACCAGTGTTCTTGGTGTGTCACCAGCTCTAGTGGACTGTCACCAGTGTTCTTGGTGTGTCACCAGCTCTAGTATACTGTCACCAGTGTTCTTGGTGTGTCACCAGCTCTAGTGGACTGTCACCAATGTTCTTGGTGTGTCACCAGCTCTAGTGGGCTGTCACCAGCTCTAGTGGACTGTCACCAGTGTTCATGGTGTGTCACCAGCTCTAGTGGACTGTCAGCAGTGTTCTTGGTGTGTCACCAGCTCTAGTAGACTGTCACCAGTGTTCTTCGTGTGTCACCAGCTCTAGTGGGCTGTCACCAGCTCTAGTGGACTGTCACCAGTGTTCATGGTGTGTCACCAGCTCTAGTGGACTGTCACCAGTGTTCTTGGTGTGTCACAAGCTCTAGTGGACTGTCACCAGTGTTCTTGGTGTGTCACCAGCTCTAGTAGACTGTCACCAGCTCTAGTGGACTGTCACCAGTGTTCATGGTGTGTCACCAGCTCAAGTGGACTGTCAGCAGTGTTCTTGGTGTGTCACCAGCTCTAGTGGACTGTCACCAGTGTTCTTGGTGTGTCACCAGCTCTAGTGGGCTGTCACCAGCTCTAGTGGACTGTCACCAGTGTTCATGGTGTGTCACCAGCTCTAGTGGACTGTCACCAGTGTTCTTGGTGTGTCACCCGCTCTAGTGGACTGTCACCAGTGTTCTTGGTGTGTCACCAGCTCTAGTAGACTGTCACCAGCTTTAGTGGACTGTCACCAGTGTTCTTGGTGTGTCACCAGCTCTAATGGGCTGTCACCAGCTCTAGTAGACTGTCACCAGTGTTCTTGGTGTGTCACCAGCTCTAGTGGGCTGTCACCAGTGTTCTTGGTGTGTCACCAGCTCTACTTGACTGTCACCAGTGTTCTTGGTGTGTCACCAGCTCTAGTGGGCTGTCACCAGTGTTCTTGGTGTGTTAGTGGACTGTCACCAGCTCTAGTGGACTGTCACGAGTGTTCTTGGTGTGACACCAGCTCTAGTGGGCTGTCACCAGTGTTCTTGGTGTGTCACCAGCTCTAGTGGACTGTCACCAGCTCTAGTGGGCTGTCACCAGTGTTCTTGGTGTGTCACCAGCTCTAGTGGGCTGTCACCATTGTTATTGGTGTGTCACCAGCTCGTGTGGGCTGTCACCAGATCTAGTGGACTGTCACCAGCTCTAGTGGGCTGTCACCAGTGTTCTTGGTGTGTCACCAGCTCTAGTGGACTGTCACCAGCTCTAGTGGACTGTCACCAGTGTTCTTGGTGTGTCACCAGCTCTAGTGGGCTGTCACCAGTGTTCTTGGTGTGTCACCAGCTCTAGTATACTGTCACCAGTGTTCTTGGTGTGTCACCAGCTCTAGTGGGCTGTCACCAGTGTTCTTGGTGTGTCACCAGCTCTAGTGGGCTGTCACAAGTATTCTTGGTGTGTCACCAGCTCTAGTGGCCTGTCACCAGCACTGGCACTGGTGGGCTGTCACCAGTGTTCTTGGTGTGTCACCAGCTCTAGTGGGCTGTCACCAGAGAGCTTGGTGTGTCACCAGCTCTCGTGGACTGTCACCAGCTCTGGTGGGCTGTCACCAGTGTTCTTGGTGTGTCACCAGCTCTAGTGGACTGTCACCAGTGTTCTTGGTGTGTCACCAGCTCTAGTATACTGTCACCAGTGTTCTTGGTGTGTCACCAGCTCTAGTGGACTGTCACCAGTGTTCTTGGTGTGTCACCAGCTCTAGTGGACTGTCACCAGTGTTCTTCGTGTGTCACCAGCTCTAGTGGGCTGTCACCAGCTCTAGTGGACTGTCACCAGTGTTCATGGTGTGTCACCAGCTCTAGTGGACTGTCACCAGCGTTCTTGGTGTGTCACCAGCTCTAGTGGACTGTCACCAGTGTTCTTGGTGTGTCACCAGCTCTAGTAGACTGTCACCAGCTCTAGTGGACTGTCACCAGTGTTCATGGTGTGTCACCAGCTCTAGTGGACTGTCAGCAGTGTTCTTGGTGTGTCACCAGCTCTAGTGGACTGTCACCAGTGTTCTTGGTGTGTCACCAGTTCTAGTGGGCTGTCACCAGCTCTAGTGGACTGTCACCAGTGTTCATGGTGTGTCACCAGCTCTAGTGGACTGTCACTAGTGTTCTTGGTGTGTCACCAGCTCTAGTGGACTGTCACCAGTGTTCTTGGTGTGTCACCAGCTCTAGTAGACTGTCACCAGCTCTAGTGGACTGTCACCAGTGTTCTTGGTGTGTCACCAGCTCTAATGGGCTGTCACCAGCTCTAGTAGACTGTCACCAGTGTTCTTGGTGTGTCACCAGCTCTAGTGGGCTGTCACCAGTGTTCTTGGTGTGTCACCAGCTCTAGTTGACTGTCACCAGTGTTCTTGGTGTGTCACCAGCTCTAGTGGGCTGTCACCAGTGTTCTTGGTGTGTTACCAGATCTAGTGGACTGTCACCAGCTCTAGTGGGCTGTCACCAGTGTTCATGGTGTGTCACCAGCTCTAGTGGACTGTCACCAGCTCTAGTGGACTGTCACCAGTGTTCTTGGTGTGACACCAGCTCTAGTGGGCTGTCACCAGTGTTCTTGGTGTGTCACCAGCTCTAATGGACTGTCACCAGCTCTAGTGGGCTGTCACCAGTGTTCTTGGTGTGTCACCAGCTCTAGTGGGCTGTCACCAGTGTTCTTCGTGTGTCACCAGCTCGTGTGGGCTGTCACCAGATCTAGTGGACTGTCACCAGCTCTAGTGGGCTGTCACCAGTGTTCTTGGTGTGTCACCAGCTCTAGTGGACTGTCACCAGCTCTAGTGGACTGTCACCAGTGTTCTTGGTGTGTCACCAGCTCTAGTGGGCGGTCACCAGCTCTAGTGGACTGTCACCAGCTCTAGTGGACTGTAACCAGTGTTTTTGGTGTGTCACCAGCTCTAGTGGGCTGTCATCAGATCTAGTGGACTGTCACCAGCTCTAGTGGACTGTCATCAGTGTTCTTGGTGCGTCACCACCTCTAGTGGACTGTCACCAGTGTTCTTGGTGTGTCACCAGCTCTAGTGGACTGTCACCAGCTCTAGTGGACTGTCACCAGTGTTCTTGGTGTGTCACCAGCTCTAGTGGACTGTCACCAGTGTTCTTGGTGTGTCACCAGCTCTAGTGGGCTGTCACCAGCTCTAGTGGACTGTCACCAGTGTTCATGGTGTGTCACCAGCTCTAGTGGACTGTCACCAGTGTTCTTGGAGTGTCACCAGCTCTAGTGGACTGTCACCAGTGTTCTTGGTGTGTCACCAGCTCTAGTGGGCTGTCACCAGATCTAGTGGACTGTCACCAGCCCTAGTGGGCTGTCACCAGTGTTCTTGGTGTGTCACCAGCTCTAGTGGGCTGTCACCAGTGTTCTTGGTGTGTCACCAGCTCTAGTGGGCTGTCACCAGCTCTAGTGGGCTGTCACCAGTGTTCTTGGTGTGTCACCAGCTCTAGTGGGCTGTCACCAGCTCTAGTAGACTGTCACCAGTGTTCTTGGTGTGTCACCAGCTCTAGTGGGCTGTCACCAGTGTTCTTGGTGTGTCACCAGCTCTAGTGGGCTGTCACCAGTGATCTTGGTGTGTCACCAGGTCTAGTGGACGGTCACCAGTGTTCTTGGTGTGTCACCAGCTCTAGTGGACTGTCACCAGTGTTCTTGGTGTGTCACCAGCTCTAATGGGCTGTCACCAGCTCTAGTAGACTGTCACCAGTGTTCTTGGTGTGTCACCAGCTCTAGTGGGCTGTCACCAGTGTTCTTGGTGTGTCACCAGCTCGTGTGGGCTGTCACCAGATCTAGTGGACTGTCACCAGCTCTAGTGGGCTGTCACCAGTGTTCTTGGTGTGTCACCAGCTCTAGTGGACTGTCACCAGTGTTCTTGGTGTGTCACCAGCTCTAGTGGGCTGTCACCAGCTCTAGTGGACTGTCACCAGCTCTAGTGGACTGTAACCAGTGTTCTTGGTGTGTCACCAGCTCTAGTGGGCTGTCATCAGATCTAGTGGACTGTCACCAGCTCTAGTGGACTGTCATCAGTGTTCTTGGTGCGTCACCAGCTCTAGTGGACTGTCACCAGTGTTCTTGGAGTGTCACCAGCTCTAGTGGACTGTCACCAGTGTTCTTGGTGTGTCACCAGCTCTAGTGGGCTGTCACCAGATCTAGTGGACTGTCACCAGCTCTAGTGGGCTGTCACCAGTGTTCTTGGTGTGTCACCAGCTCTAGTGGGCTGTCACCAGTGTTCTTGGTGTGTCACCAGTTCTAGTGGGCTGTCACCAGCTCTAGTGGGCTGTCACCAGTGTTCTTGGTGTGTCACCAGCTCTAGTGGGCTGTCACCAGCTCTAGTAGACTGTCACCAGTGTTCTTGGTGTGTCACCAGCTCTAGTGGGCTGTCACCAGTGTTCTTGGTGTGTCACCAGCTCTAGTGGGCTGTCACCAGTGATCTTGGTGTGTCACCAGGTCTAGTGGACTGTCACCAGTGTTCTTGGTGTGTCACCAGCTCTAGTGGACTGTCACCAGCTCTAGTGGGCTGTCAACAGTGTTCTAGGTGTGTCACCAGCTCTAGTGGGCTGTCACCAGTGTTCTTGGTGTGTCACCAGCTCTAGTGGGCTGTCACCAGTGTTCTTGGTGTGTCACCAGCTCTAGTGGGCTGTCACCAGTGTTCTTGGTGTGTCACCAGCTCTAGTGGGCTGTCACCAGTATTCTTGGTGTGTCACCAGCTCTAGTGGCCTGTCACCAGCACTGGCACTGGTGGGCTGTCACCAGTGTTCTTGGTGTGTCACCAGCTCTAGTTGGCTGTCACCAGAGAGCTTGGTGTGTCACCAGCTCTCGTGGACTGTCACCAGCTCTGGTGGGCTGTCACCAGTGTTCTTGGTGTGTCACCAGCTCTAGTGGACTGTCACCAGTGTTCTTGGTGTGTCACCAGCTCTAGTATACTGTCACCAGTGTTCTTGGTGTGTCACCAGCTCTAGTGGACTGTCACCAGTGTTCTTGGTGTGTCACCAGCTCTAGTGGGCTGTCACCAGCTCTAGTGGACTGTCACCAGTGTTCATGGTGTGTCACCAGCTCTAGTGGACTGTCACCAGTGTTCTTGGTGTGTCACCAGCTCTAGTGGACTGTCACCAGTGTTCTTGGTGTGTCACCAGCTCTAGTGGGCTGTCACCAGCTCTAGTGGACTGTCACCAGTGTTCATGGTGTGTCACCAGCTCTAGTGGACTGTCAGCAGTGTTCTTGGTGTGTCACCAGCTCTAGTGGACTGTCACCAGTGTTCTTCGTGTGTCACCAGCTCTAGTGGGCTGTCATCAGCTCTAGTGGACTGTCACCAGTGTTCATGGTGTGTCACCAGCTCTAGTGGACTGTCACCAGTGTTCTTGGTGTGTCACCAGCTCTAGTGGACTGTCACCAGTGTTCTTGGTGTGTCACCAGCTCTAGTAGACTGTCACCAGCTCTAGTGGACTGTCACCAGTGTTCTTGGTGTGTCACCAGCTCTAATGGGCTGTCACCAGCTGTAGTAGACTGTCACCAGTGTTCTTGGTGTGTCACCAGCTCTAGTGGGCTGTCACCAGTGTTCTTTGTGTGTCACCAGCTCTAGTAGACTGTCACCAGCTCTAGTGGACTGTCACCAGTGTTCTTGGTGTGTCACCAGCTCTAATGGGCTGTCACCAGCTCTAGTAGACTGTCACCAGTGTTCTTGGTGTGTCACCAGCTCTAGTGGGCTGTCACCAGTGTTCTTGGTGTGTCACCAGCTCTAGTTGACTGTCACCAGTGTTCTTGGTGTGTCACCAGCTCTAGTGGGCTGTCACCAGTGTTCTTGGTGTGTCACCAGATCTAGTGGACTGTCACCAGCTCTAGTGGGCTGTCACCAGTGTTCATGGTGTGTCACCAGCTCTAGTGGACTGTCACCAGTGTTCTTGGTGTGACACCAGCTCTAGTGGGCTGTCACCAGTGTTCTTGGTGTGTCACCAGCTCTAGTGGACTGTCACCAGCTCTAGTGGGCTGTCACCAGTGTTCTTGGTGTGTCACCAGCTCTAGTGGGCTGTCACCAGTGTTCTTGGTGTGTCACCAGCTCGTGTGGGCTGTCACCAGATCTAGTGGACTGTCACCAGCTCTAGTGGGCTGTCACCAGTGTTCTTGGTGTGTCACCAGCTCTAGTGGACTGTCACCAGCTCTAGTGGACTGTCACCAGTGTTCTTGGTGTGTCACCAGCTCTAGTGGGCTGTCACCAGCTCTAGTGGACTGTCACCAGCTCTAGTGGACTGTAACCAGTGTTCTTGGTGTGTCACCAGCTCTAGTGGGCTGTCACCAGATCTAGTGGACTGTCACCAGCTCTAGTGGACTGTCATCAGTGTTCTTGGTGCGTCACCAGCTCTAGTGGACTGGCACCAGTGTTCTTGGTGTGTCACCAGCTCTAGTGGACTGTCACCAGTGTTCTTGGTGTGTCACCAGTGTTCTTGGTGTGTCACCAGTGTTCTTGGTGTGTCACCAGCTCTAGTGGGCTGTCACCAGCTCTAGTGGACTGTCACCAGTGTTCATGGTGTGTCACCAGCTCTAGTGGACTGTCACCAGTGTTCTTGGAGTGTCACCAGCTCTAGTGGACTGTCACCAGTGTTCTTGGTGTGTCACCAGCTCTAGTGGGCTGTCACCAGATCTAGTGGACTGTCACCAGCTCTAGTGGGCTGTCACCAGTGTTCTTGGTGTGTCACCAGCTCTAGTGGGCTGTCACCAGTGTTCTTGGTGTGTCACCAGCTCTAGTGGGCTGTCACCAGATCTAGTGGACTGTCACCAGCTCTAGTGGGCTGTCACCAGTGTTCTTGGTGTGTCACCAGCTCTAGTGGACTGTCACCAGCTCTAGTGGACTGTCACCAGTGTTTTTGGTGTGTCACCAGCTCTAGTGGGCTGTCACCAGCTCTAGTGGACTGTCACCAGCTCTAGTGGACTGTCACCAGTGTTCTTGGTGTGTCACCAGCTCTAGTGGGCTGTTACCAGATCTAGTGGACTGTCACCAGCTCTAGTGGACTGTCACCAGTGTCCTTGGTGCGTCACCAGCTCTAGTGGACTGTCACCAGTGTTCTTAGTGTGTCACCAGCTCTAGTGGACTGTCACCAGTGTTCTTGGTGTGTCACCAGCTCTAGTGGACTGTCACCAGTGTTCTTGGTGTGTCACCAGCTCTAGTGGACTGTCACCAGTGTTCTTGGTGTGTCACCAGCTCTAGTGGACTGTCACCAGTGTTCTTGGTGCGTCACCAGCTCTAGTGGGCTGTCACGAGATCTGGTGGACTCTCACCAGCTCTAGTGGACTGTCACCAGTGTTCTTGGTGTGTCTCCAGCTCTAGTGGACTGTCACCAGTGTTCTTGGTGCGTCACCAGCTCTAGTGGGCTGTCACCAGTGTTCTTGGTGTGTCACCAGCTCTAGTGGGCTGTCACCAGATCTAGTGGACTGTCACCAGCTCTAGTGGACTGTCACCAGTGTTCTTGTTGTGTCACCAGCTCTAGTGGAGTGTCACCAGTGTTCATGGTGTGTCACCAGCTCTAGTGGACTGTCACCAGATCTAGTGGACTGTCACCAGATCTAGTGGACTGTCACCAGCTCTAGTGGACTGTCACCAGTGTTCTTGGTGCGTCACCAGCTCTAGTGGAGTGTCACCAGTGTTCATGGTGTGTCACCAGCTCTAGTGGACTGTCACCAGCTCTAGTGGGCTGTCACCAGTGTTCTTGGTGTGTCACCAGCTCTAGTGGGCTGTCACCAGCTCTAGTGGGCTGTCACCAGTGTTCTTGGTGTGTCACCAGCTCTAGTGGGCTGTCACCAGCTCTAGTAGACTGTCACCAGTGTTCTTGGTGTGTCACCAGCTCTAGTGGGCTGTCACCAGTGTTCTTGGTGTGTCACCAGCTCTAGTGGGCTGTCACCAGTGTTCTTGGTGTGTCACCAGGTCTAGTGGACTGTCACCAGTGTTCTTGGTGTGTCACCAGCTCTAGTGGACTGTCACCAGCTCTAGTGGGCTGTCACCAGTGTTCTAGGTGTGTCACCAGCTCTAGTGGGCTGTCACCAGTGTTCTTGGTGTATCACCAGCTCTAGTAGGCTGTCACCAGTGTTCTTGGTGTGTCACCAGCTCTAGTGGGCTGTCACCAGTGTTCTTGGTGTGTCACCAGCTCTAGTGGGCTGTCACCAGTGTTCTTTGTGTGTCACCAGCTCTAGTGGCCTGTCACCAGCTCTGGTGGGCTGTCACCAGTGTTCTTGGTGTGTCACCAGCTCTAGTGGGCTGTCACCAGTGATCTTGGTGTGTCACCAGCTCTCGTGGACTGTCACCAGCTCTGGTGGGCTGTCACCAGTGTTCTTGGTGTGTCACCAGCTCTAGTGGACTGTCACCAGTGTTCTTGGTGTGTCACCAGCTCTAGTATACTGTCACCAGTGTTCTTGGTGTGTCACCAGCTCTAGTGGACTGTCACCAGTGTTCTTGGTGTGTCACCAGCTCTAGTGGGCTGTCACCAGCTCTAGTGGACTGTCACCAGTGTTCATGGTGTGTCACCAGCTCTAGTGGACTGTCACCAGTGTTCTTGGTGTGTCACCAGCTCTAGTGGACTGTCACCAGTGTTCTTGGTGTGTCACCAGCTCTAGTGGGCTGTCACCAGCTCTAGTGGACTGTCACCAGTGTTCATGGTGTGTCACCAGGTCTAGTGGACTGTCAGCAGTGTTCTTGGTGTGTCACCAGCTCTAGTGGACTGTCACCAGTGTTCTTGGTGTGTCACCAGCTCTAGTGGGCTGTCACCAGCTCTACTGGACTGTCACCAGTGTTCATGGTGTGTCACCAGCTCTAGTGGACTGTCACCAGTGTTCTTGGTGTGTCACCAGCTCTAGTGGACTGTCACCAGTGTTCTTGGTGTGTCACCAGCTCTAGTAGACTGTCACCAGCTCTAGTGGACTGTCACCAGTGCTCTTGGTGTGTCACCAGCTCTAATGGGCTGTCACCAGCTCTAGTAGACTGTCACCAGTGTTCTTGGTGTGTCACCAGCTCTAGTGGGCTGTCACCAGTGTTCTTGGTGTGTCACCAGCTCTAGTTGACTGTCACCAGTGTTCTTGGTGTGTCACCAGCTCTAGTGGGCTGTCACCAGTGTTCTTGGTGTGTCACCAGATCTAGTGGACTGTCACCAGCTCTAGTGGGCTGTCACCAGTGTTCATGGTGTGTCACCAGCTCTAGTGGACTGTCACCAGCTCTAGTGGACTGTCACCAGTGTTCTTGGTGTGACACCAGCTCTAGTGGGCTGTCACCAGTGTTCTTGGTGTGTCACCAGCTCTAGTGGACTGTCACCAGCTCTAGTGGGCTGTCACCAGTGTTCTTGGTGTGTCACCAGCTCTAGTGGGCTGTCACCAGTGTTCTTGGTGTGTCACCAGCTCGTGTGGGCTGTCACCAGATCTAGTGGACTGTCACCAGCTCTAGCGGGCTGTCACCAGTGTTCTTGGTGTGTCACCAGCTCTAGTGGACTGTCACCAGCTCTAGTGGACTGTCACCAGTGTTCTTGGTGTGTCACCAGCTCTAGTGGGCTGTCACCAGCTCTAGTGGACTGTCACCAGCTCTAGTGGACTGTAACCAGTGTTCTTGGTGTGTCACCAGCTCTAGTGGGCTGTCACCAGATCTAGTGGACTGTCACCAGCTCTAGTGGACTGTCACCAGTGTTCTTGGTGCGTCACCAGCTCTAGTGGACTGTCACCAGTGTTCTTGGTGTGTCACCAGCTCTAGTGGACTGTCACCAGTGTTCTTGGTGTGTCACCAGCTCTAGTGGGCTGTCACCAGCTCTAGTGGACTGTCACCAGTGTTCATGGTGTGTCACCAGCTCTAGTGGACTGTCACCAGTGTTCTTGGTGTGTCACCAGCTCTAGTGGACTGTCACCAGTGTTCTTGGTGTGTCACCAGCTCTAGTGGGCTGTCACCAGCTCTAGTGGACTGTCACCAGTGTTCATGGTGTGTCACCAGGTCTAGTGGACTGTCAGCAGTGTTCTTGGTGTGTCACCAGCTCTAGTGGACTGTCACCAGTGTTCTTGGTGTGTCACCAGCTCTAGTGGGCTGTCACCAGCTCTACTGGACTGTCACCAGTGTTCATGGTGTGTCACCAGCTCTAGTGGACTGTCACCAGTGTTCTTGGTGTGTCACCAGCTCTAGTGGACTGTCACCAGTGTTCTTGGTGTGTCACCAGCTCTAGTAGACTGTCACCAGCTCTAGTGGACTGTCACCAGTGCTCTTGGTGTGTCACCAGCTCTAATGGGCTGTCACCAGCTCTAGTAGACTGTCACCAGTGTTCTTGGTGTGTCACCAGCTCTAGTGGGCTGTCACCAGTGTTCTTGGTGTGTCACCAGCTCTAGTTGACTGTCACCAGTGTTCTTGGTGTGTCACCAGCTCTAGTGGGCTGTCACCAGTGTTCTTGGTGTGTCACCAGATCTAGTGGACTGTCACCAGCTCTAGTGGGCTGTCACCAGTGTTCATGGTGTGTCACCAGCTCTAGTGGACTGTCACCAGCTCTAGTGGACTGTCACCAGTGTTCTTGGTGTGACACCAGCTCTAGTGGGCTGTCACCAGTGTTCTTGGTGTGTCACCAGCTCTAGTGGACTGTCACCAGCTCTAGTGGGCTGTCACCAGTGTTCTTGGTGTGTCACCAGCTCTAGTGGGCTGTCACCAGTGTTCTTGGTGTGTCACCAGCTCGTGTGGGCTGTCACCAGATCTAGTGGACTGTCACCAGCTCTAGCGGGCTGTCACCAGTGTTCTTGGTGTGTCACCAGCTCTAGTGGACTGTCACCAGCTCTAGTGGACTGTCACCAGTGTTCTTGGTGTGTCACCAGCTCTAGTGGGCTGTCACCAGCTCTAGTGGACTGTCACCAGCTCTAGTGGACTGTAACCAGTGTTCTTGGTGTGTCACCAGCTCTAGTGGGCTGTCACCAGATCTAGTGGACTGTCACCAGCTCTAGTGGACTGTCACCAGTGTTCTTGGTGCGTCACCAGCTCTAGTGGACTGTCACCAGTGTTCTTGGTGTGTCACCAGCTCTAGTGGACTGTCACCAGTGTTCTTGGTGTGTCACCAGATCTAGTGGGCTGTCACCAGCTCTAGTGGACTGTCACCAGTGTTCATGGTGTGTCACCAGCTCTAGTGGACTGTCACCAGTGTTCTTGGAGTGTCACCAGCTCTAGTGGACTGTCACGAGTGTTCTTGGTGTGTCACCAGCTCTAGTGGGCTGTCACCAGCTCTAGTGGACTGTCACCAGTGTTCATGGTGTGTCACCAGCTCTAGTGGACTGTCACCAGTGTTCTTGGTGTCACCAGCTTTAGTGGACTGTCACCAGTGTTCTTGGTGTGTCAACAGCTCTAGTGGGCTGTCACCAGCTCTAGTGGACAGTGACATGGTGTGTCACCAGCTCTAGTGGACTGTCACCAGTGTTCTTGGTGTGTCACAAGCTCTAGTGGACTGTCACCAGTGTTCTTGGTGTGTCACCAGCTCTAGTAGACTGTCACCAGCTCTAGTGGACTGTCACCAGTGTTCTTGGTGTGTCACCAGCTCTAATTGGCTGTCACCAGCTCTAGTAGACTGTCACCAGTGTTCTTGGTGTGTCACCAGCTCTAGTGGGCTGTCACCAGTGTTCTTGGTGTGTCACCAGCTCTAGTGGACTGTCACCAGTGTTCTTGGTGTGTCACCAGCTCTAGTGGGCTGTCACCAGTGTTCTTGGTGTGTCACCAGATTTAGTGGACTGTCACCAGCTCTAGTGGGCTGTCACCAGTGTTCATGGTGTGTCACCAGCTCTAGTGGACTGTCACCAGTGTTCTTGGTGTGTCACCAGCTCTAGTGGGCTGTCACCAGTGTTCTTGGTGTGTCACCAGCTCTAGTGGACTGTCACCAGCTCTAGTGGGCTGTCACCAGTGTTCTTGGTGTGTCACCAGCTCTAGTGGACTGTCACCAGTGTTCTTGGTGTGTCACCAGCTCTAGTGGGCTGTCACCAGTGTTCTTGGTGTGTCACCAGCTCTAGTGGGCTGTCACCAGATCTAGTGGACTGTCACCAGCTCTAGTGGGCTGTCACCAGTGTTCTTGGTGTGTCACCAGCTCTAGTGGACTGTCACCAGCTCTAGTGGACTGTCACCAGTGTTCTTGGTGTGTCACCAGCTCTAGTGGGCTGTCACCAGCTCTAGTGGACTGTCACCAGCTCTAGTGGACTGTCACCAGTGTTCTTGGTGTGTCACCAGCTCTAGTGGGCTGTCACCAGATCTAGTGGACTGTCACCAGCTCTAGTGGACTGTCACCAGTGTTCTTGGTGCGTCACCAGCTCTAGTGGACTGTCACCAGTGTTCTTGGTGTGTCACCAGCTCTAGTGGACTGTCACCAGTGTTCTTGGTGTGTCACCAGCTCTAGTGGACTGTCACCAGTGTTCTTGGTGTGTCACCAGCTCTAGTGGACTGTCACCAGTGTTCTTGGTGTGTCACCAGCTCTAGTGGGCTGTCACCAGATCTAGTGGACTGTCACCAGCTCTAGTGGACTGTCACCAGTGTTCTTGGTGTGTCTCCAGCTCTAGTGGACTGTCACCAGTGTTCTTGGTGCGTCACCAGCTCTAGTGGGCTGTCACCAGTGTTCTTGGTGTGTCACCAGCTCTAGTGGGCTATCACCAGATCTAGTGGACTGTCACCAGCTCTAGTGGACTGTCACCAGTGTTCTTGGTGTGTCACCAGCTCTAGTGGAGTGTCACCAGTGTTCATGGTGTGTCACCAGCTCTAGTGGACTGTCACCAGATCTAGTGGACTGTCACCAGCTCTAGTGGACTGTCACCAGTGTTCTTGGTGCGTCACCAGCTCTAGTGGAGTGTCACCAGTGTTCATGGTGTGTCACCAGTGTTCATGGTGTGTCACCAGCTCTAGTGGACTGTCACCAGCTCTAGTGGGCTGTCACCAGTGTTCTTGGTGTGTCACCAGCTCTAGTGGGCTGTCACCAGCTCTAGTGGGCTGTCACCAGTGTTCTTGGTGTGTCACCAGCTCTAGTGGGCTGTCACCAGCTCTTGTAGACTGTCACCAGTGTTCTTGGTGTGTCACCAGCTCTAGTGGGCTGTCACCAGTGTTCTTGGTGTGTCACCAGCTCTAGTGGGCTGTCACCAGATCTAGTGGACTGTCACCAGGTCTAGTGGACTATCACCAGTGTTCTTGGTGTGTCACCAGCTCTAGTGGACTGTCACCAGCTCTAGTGGGCTGTCACCAGTGTTCTTTGTGTGTCACCAGCTCTAGTGGGCTGTCACCAGTGTTCTTGGTGTGTCACCAGCTCTAGTAGACTGTCACCAGTGATCTTGGTGTGTCACCAGCTCTAGTGGGCTGTCACCAGTGTTCTTGGTGTGTCACCAGCTCTAGTGGGCTGTCACCAGTGTTCTTGGTGTGTCACCAGCTCTAGTGGACTGTCACCAGCTCTAGTGGGCTGTCACCAGTGTTCTAGGTGTGTCACCAGCTCTAGTGGGCTGTCACCAGTGTTCTTGGTGTGTCACCAGCTCTAGTGGGCTGTCACCAGCTCTAGTGGGCTGTCACCAGCTCTAGTGGGCTGTCACCAGCTCTAGTGGGCTGTCACCAGTGTTCTTGGTGTGTTACCAGCTCTAGTGGGCTGTCACCAGTGTTCTTGGTGTGTCACCAGCTCTAGTGGGCTGTCACTAGTGTTCTTGGTGTGTCACCAGCTCTAGTGGTCTGTCACCAGCTCTGGTGGGCTGTCACCAGTGTTCTTGGTGTGTCACCAGCTCTAGTGGGCTGTCACCAGTGTTCTTGGTGTGTCACCAGCTCTAGTGGACAGTCACCAGCTCTGGTGGGCTGTCACTAGTGTTCTTGGTGTGTCACCAGCTCTAGTAGACTGTCACCAGTGTTCTTGGTGTGTCACCAGCTCTAGTGGACTGTCACCAGTGTTCTTGGTGTGTCACCAGCTCTAGTGGGCTGTCACAAGTGTTCTTGGTGTGTCACCAGCTCTAGTGGGCTGTCACCAGTGTTCTTGGTGTGTCACCAGCTCTAGTGGGTTGTCACCAGTGTTCTTGGAGTGTCACCAGCTCTAGTGGACTGTCACCAGTGTTCTTGGTGTGTCACCAGCTCTAGAGGACTGTCACCAGTGTTCTTGGTGTGTCACCAGCTCTAGTGGGCTGTCACCAGTGTTCTTGGTGTGTCACCAGCTCTAGTGGACTGTCACCAGTGTTCTTGGTGTGTCACCAGCTCTAGTGGGCTGTCACCAGCTCTAGTGGGCTGTCACCAGTGTTCTTGGTGTGTCACCAGCTCTAGTGGGCTGTCACCAGCTCTAGTGGGCTGTAACCAGTGTTCTTGGTGTGTCACCAGCTCTAGTAGACTGTCACCAGTGTTCTTGGTGTGTCACCAGCTCTAGTGGGCTGTCACCAGTGTTCTTGGTGTGTCACCAGCTCTAGTGGGCTGTCACCAGTGTTCTTGGTGTGTCACCAGCTCTAGTGGACTGTCACCAGTGTTCTTGGTGTGTCACCAGCTCTAGTGGGCTGTCACCAGTGTTCTTGGTGTGTCACCAGCTCTAGTAGACTGTCACCAGTGTTCATGGTGTGTGACCAGCTCTAGTAGACTGTCACCAGTGTTCTAGGTGTGTCACCAGCTCTAGTGGGCTGTCACCAGTGTTCTAGGTGTGTCACCAGCTCTAGTGGGCTGTCACCAGTGTTCTAGGTGTGTCACCAGCTCTAGAGGGCTGTCACCAGTGTTCTTGGTGTGTCACCAGCTCTAGTGGGCTGTCACCAGTGTTCTAGGTGTGTCACCAGCTCTAGTGGACTGTCACCAGCTCTAGTGGGCTGTCACCAGTGTTCTTGGTGTGTCACCAGCTCTAGTGGGCTGTCATCAGTGTTCTTGGTGTGTCACCAGCTCTAGTGGGCTGTCACCAGCTCTAGTGGGCTGTCACCAGTGTTCTTGGTGTGTCATTAGCTCTAGTGGGCTGTCACCAGCTCTAGTGGGCTGTCACCAGTGTTCTTGGTGTGTCATTAGCTCTAGTGGGCTGTCACCAGTTCTAGTAGACTGTCACCAGTGTTCATGGTGTGTCACCAGCTCTAGTGGACTGTCACTAGTGTTCTTGGTGTGTCACCAGCTCTAGTGGGCTGTCACCAGTGTTCTTGGTGTGTCACCAGCTCTAGTGGGCTGCCACCAGTGTTCTTGATGTGTCACCAGCTCTAGTGGGCTGTCACCAGTGTTCTTGGTGTGTCACCAGCTCTAGTGGGCTGTCACCAGCTCTAGTGGGCTGTCACCAGCTCTAGTGGGCTGTCACCAGTTCTAGTGGACTGTCACCAGTGTTCTTGGTGTGTCACCAGCTCTAGTGGTCTGTCACCAGCTCTAGTGGGCTGTCACCAGTGTTCTTGGTGTGTCATTAGCTCTAGTGGGCTGTCACCAGCTCTAGTGGGCTGTCACCAGTGTTCTTGGTGTGTCATTAGCTCTAGTGGGCTGTCACCAGTTCTAGTAGACTGTCACCAGTGTTCTAGGTGTGTCACCAGCTCTAGTGGGCTGTCACCAGTGTTCTTGGTGTGTCACCAGCTCTAGTGGGCTGTCACCAGCTCTAGTGGGCTGTCACCAGCTCTAGTGGGCTGTCCCCAGTGTTCTTGGTGTGTCACCAGCTCTAGTGGGCTGTCACCAGTTCTAGTGGGCTGTCACCAGTGTTCTTGGTGGGTCACCAGCTCTAGTGGGCTGTCACCAGTGTTCTTGGTGTGTCACCAGCTCTAGTGGAATGTCACCAGTATATTACTTGTTCCAACTTGGCTTCTCTGAGCCCAGCTGATCATTATCAGCAAGGAGGAGGCAGGCTCCTGGGAACCCATTACAGTAAAACATAGAAACAAAAATATAAAAGATTTTCAGAAGGTCTGTTGGTCTGAGAGGTGCGGCTCCTCTTTGTACCTAACTAAAGTCATTTATACATAAATGTTTATTCTTTCTTTGAAACATTTTGTTTCAGAAATCAATAATCCAGTTCACAAACTAATTGTTACCCAAGTCTATAGCAAATTTATAGTTGTCCAATGAATATCATGGTGTTCTTTATTGAGGACAGTTGATTGTGAGGAAAAGCTCCCTGGGTATTGATGGTGCTCGGAGGATATTCACGAGTGGTCGGCGGAGCATTATGTCCAGCATCAGTAGCGGTCGGCGGAACATTATGTCCAGCATCAGTAGTGGTCGACGGAGCATTATGTCCAGCATCAGGAGTGGTCGGTGGGGCATTATGTCCAGCATCAGGAGTGGTCGGCGGAGCATTATGTCCAGCATCAGTAGCGGCCGGCGGGGCATTATGTCCAGCATCAGTAGCGGCCGGCGGGGCATTATGTCCAGCGTCAGTAGCGGCCGGCGGAGCATTATGTCCACCGTCAGTAGCGGCCGGCGGGGCATTATGTCCAGCGTCAGTAGCGGCCGGCGGAGCATTATGTCCACCGTCAGTAGCGGCCGGCGGGGCATTATGTCCAGCATCAGTAGCGGCCGGCGGGGCATTATGTCCAGCGTCAGTAGCGGCCGGCGGAGCATTATGTCCAGCGTCAGTAGCGGCCGGCGGGGCATTATGTCCAGCATCAGGAGTGGTCGGCGGAGCATTATGTCCAGCATCAGTAGCGGCCGGAGGAGCATTATGTCCAGCATCAGTAGCGGCCGGAGGAGCATTATGTCCAGCGTCAGTAGCTGCCGGCGGAGCATTATGTCCAGCATCAGGAGTGGTCGGCGGAGCATTATGTCCAGCATCAGTAGCGGCCGGCGGAGCATTATGTCCAGCGTCAGTAGCGGCCAGCGGAGCATTATGTCCAGCATCAGTAGTGGTCGACGGAGCATTATGTCCAGCGTCAGTAGCGGCCGGCGGAGCATTATGTCCAGCATCAGTAGTGGTCGGCGGAGCATTATGTCCAGCATCAGTAGTGGTCGGCGGAGCATTATGTCCAGCATCAGTAGTGGTCGGTGGAGCATTATGTCCAGCATCAGGAGTGGTCGGTGGAGCATTATGTCCAACATCAGGAGTGGTCGGTGGAGCATTATGTCCAGCATTAAGAGCGGTCGGTGGAGCATTATGTCCAGCGTAATGAGCGGTCGGCAGAGCATTATGTCCAGCATCAGTAGCGACCGGCGGAGCATTATGTCCAGCAACAGTAGCCGTCGGCGGAGCATTATGTCCAGCATCAGTAGCGGCCGGCGGAGCATTATGTCCAGCATCAGGAGCGGTCGACGGAGCATTATGTCCAGCATCAGGAGTGGTCGACGGAGCATTATGCTTGACATATGTGACCAGAGACATGACTCACCTTAACAGTGACCAGAGACATGGCTCACCTTAACAGTGACCAGAGACATGACTCACCTTAACAGTGACCAGAGACATGACTCACCTTAACAGTGACCAGAGACATGACTCACCTTTACAGTGACCAGAGACATGGCTCACCTTAACAGTGACCAGAGACATGACTCACCTTAACAGTGACCAGAGACATGACTTACCTTAACAGTGACCAGAGACATGACTCACCTTAACAGTGACCAGAGACATGACTCACCTTAACAGTGACCAGAGACATGACTCACCTTAACAGTGACCAGACATGACTCACCTTAACAGTGACCAGAGACATGACTCACCTTAACAGTGACCAGAGACATGACTCACCTTAACAGTAACCAGAGACCTGACTCACCTTAACAGTGACCAGAGACATGACTCACCTTAACAGTGACCAGAGACATGACTCACCTTAACAGTGACCAGACATGACTCACCTTAACAGTGACCAGAGACATGACTCACCTTAACAGTAACCAGAGACATAACTCACCTTAACAGTGACCAGAGACACGGTTCACCTCACCTTACAAGGGAGGAAGTTTGGTGTTGGAGTAAGTGTGATGGACGGGCCGTTTTTGTGTGTGTGGAAGTCAGTCATGGAGGCTCTTCAGTTCTCTGAAGGTAATGAACCAAGTAATGGGTCTCTAAGGAATGTGTTTAAGTTTGATGGGCCAAGGAAGTCACTATAGTTTGCCATACAAGTGATTTCATCTTTTTATAGTTAAATGAGGAGAAATCAAAGTTTCTAAATTTTTAATATGTTGTGAGAGCACAGTGTAGGAGACCTGTTATGCGGTTGTACTCACCTAGTTGTACTTGTGTGGTTTTGAGCTTTGACTCTTTGGTCTCGCCTCTCAACTCTCAATCAACTGATGTACAGGTTCCTGAGCCTACTGGGCTCTGTCATATCTACACTTGAAGCTGTGTATGGAGTCAGTATCCACCACATCACTTCCTAATGCATTCAATTTGTTAACTACTCTGACACTGAAAAATTTCTTTCTAATATCTCTATGGCTTACTTGGGTACTCAATTTCCACTTGTGTCGCCTAGTGCGTGTAGCCCTTGTGTTAAATAGCCTGTCTTTATCTACCCTATCAATTCCTTTGAGATTCTTGTATGTGGTGATCATGTTCCCCCAACTCTTCTGTCTTCCAGCGACGCGAGGTTTAATTCCCGTAGTCTCTCCTCGTGGCTCATACCCCTCAGTTCGGGTAATAGTCTGGTGGCAAACCTTTGAACATTTTCTTTTTTAGTCTTATGCTTGACTAGATATGGACTCCATGCAGGAGCTGCATATTGCAGGATTGGTCTGACATATGTGGTATACAAAGTTCTGAATGATTCCTTACACAAGTTTCTGAATGCCGTTCTCATGTTGGCCAGCCTGGCATATGCCGCTGATGTTATTCTCTTGATATGGGCTTCAGGGGACAGGTCTGGTTTGATATCAACCCCCAGGTCTTTATCTCTCTCTGACTCTTGAAGAATTTCATCTCCCAAATGATACCTTGTATCTGGTCTCCTGCTTCCTACATCTATCGTCATTACATTACATTTGCTTGGGTTAAACTCTAACAACCATTTGGTTGACCATTCCTTCAGTTTGTCCAGGTCTTCTTGATACCTCAAGCTGTCCTCCTCTGTTTTAGTCCTTCTCATAATTCTGGCATCGTCAGCAAACAATGATGTATCTGTCTCTGTCCTCATGTTCTCGGCCTTTATGCTGAGTGTCTGAGTAATGTGGAGAGCGGGTGGCAGCCGAGTGAACATCGTCCCTCACAATATGGTGAGTAACAGAGGTGTCAGTACCCCGGGTGGTCGGGTTGGATGCCTGGGAAGGAGTGGTATGAGTACTATCAGGTCCCCCCAGACCTCATGGCAATTGTCGGCCTTGGTTGATCACCCAGAGATTATGACAAGATCTTTGATCAAGTAAAGCCGTTTTTATGAGCTAGTGGACTTAATGTCTTGGATCTGAAGTCGTGGGAGTAAAGGTGCTGGACGAGTTCCTCGAGGATAATAAGGGTAGTTGGAAGCCCAAGATGCCTAGGTTTCAGTTCAGTCTTGTTTAATATTTACTAACCTTAAGGTTTAAACAAAAAATCGCTTGTTTCAACTTTGAATAAATATAAGATTTTTAACAAGCAGGGTGACATCTCCACAAATCATGCAGTGATGTGGCGGGCCTGGCAAAGCTGATCAGAAGCAACAAGTGGGATAAAGTGCATCTGTACTCCGACAAACATCGTCTCCATGATTGAAGGGTTTCATAAATTACACTCGACGAGGAAGTAACCATGAAGGGGATGTGCCCAATTTTGTCCAAAGGATTGATTAACACATAAGGGCATCAACCACTATTACGTAATTATATGTATAGTCTCTTCTTTACTTAGATGGTTTGATAAATGCATTGTAATCTTCTTCTGTTGTATAATTGCAGATTATTGTTGCAGGTTACCCAAGAGGCTTGATGAGGATATTCCTCGTGTTGTATACGGTGGCTGTCGCATTTTTCTTCACGCGGTACTTACAGCAGCAGGTAAGTAGTTATAAACTGACACGTGTAGCTTCCTTTAATTCATTGTTTTATATTATTGCATTTGTTTTATTATTAATTTAACCAATTGGGGAACTCGGCATCCCTCCATGAAGTACAAGGGGCCACATCTTCATTACACACAATTTTCATCTTGGTAACATCTTCACGGCCATAACAGACTCTTCCAGTTCTCTTATGAAAACAAAATATGTAGATGATGTCATATAGGTTACAAAAGCTTCAAAGGAAGACTATGGAAGAACAACAGAGTTGAATCCTGATTTAACCTTTGATTTTCCCTTGATTCAGCTGATAAAGTGTTGTCAGTTATTTGTACTTACAGAAGGTAGATGATGCATTATTTAATTTAAAAGAAAATTATGAACATTTAGGGAAGTTTTAATTGTAGTTTATAACTGAACCAAAGAAACACTTGCTAAATGACTACCACTACCACCAATGCTCTTAACAATACACTATTTGCACAAGAACCATCATTACCACCATCATCATGGTTGATGATTTCAACTTACGGCATCTAAAATGGAAAAAATATGGCAAATAAAGTCATTCCAGAAAGAATCTTAGGAAAAAGTCTAAATGAACAGTCACACACAAATGAACTCATGCAGTTGTATGAGAGTTTTCCTTTAAACAGCAAATAGTAGAACCAACTAGAAAGGAGAACATCGTAGATCATATTTTCACAGACAATGATGAACTCATTAGGGTCATAACGATTACCAATACATGTTACTCCTATCACAACCCAATGGAAGTTCAGAGAAGCATGGGCAATAGACCTGTGCAGCCAGTCTCAATTTCAAGATGAGGAGAATTCAGTATATTCAATTTCAGTAACAAACTGATTAATTGGGAACTAATAAACCAGGACAACGCAGAAATATGCTGGGAAGAACAGCTAGATAATGCAACCTTAAACTAGTGTGTCGAGAACGTAGGCACAATAATACAAGATATATGTGGAAATCACATACCATTAAGGAAAAAAGAGAAAAAGATGCTAATTGGAACGAGAACGGCATTCCCTCTATATGCGAAGAAAATAAATCACAGAACATTTCAAGTGTGCCATTCTATCCCAACAACGACTACGTAGAAATAAGGAAATGCTCGAGCTTAAGGGGCAAGAATCATATAATTCAATAGAGGCAAAGAGTACAAATGGCCATAAGTGCAATAGATAGGAATAAAAAAATTCTCCTTCTCAAGTTCAAAATTTTGAATAAAATTTACATATAGCATTGGGACCTTGCACAAGTGTGATGGAACATTTAAAAATAACAAAGAAATGAATGAAATACATAGGCTACAGAACGACTCACTATTCAATGAATCTTTGAACACATTGAAGATCGATGATCCAAACGAATTTTTTATGCATATGACATCAGCATCGAATCATATATTAGATGTCACCCCTTTCCCCACTAAACATTGAAGTAGCCAGAGACAACATGCCCATGCACTCTGCACTAGGCCCAGACTCCTGGAATTCTACATTCACCAAGACGAGCACAACACCACATCACAGGCCCTAAGTATCTGTTGGAGAGGAAGCCTAGATACCGGTGTTATCCCTGACGTACTCAAAACAATGGAGATCGCGCCACACAAAAATGAAGTAGTAAATCAGATACGAATAATTCTAGACCAATGACCCTAATTACATCATATGTCATATAAATCTTTCAAAGAGTGCTAAGAAGTAAGATCACTAATCACATGGACTCGTAATATCTACATCACCCTGGACCACTTGGTTTCAAAACAGGGTGCTCTTGCCTCTCACAATTGCTAGTTCACTTTGACATGGCAATAAATGCCACAAGAGGAAAGTACAATGCTGACTTGTTATACACACTGTGTAAAAGCTTTCAACAAATGTGACCATGGTGTATTGCACACAAAAGCATTCAAAAGTAATTACTAGCAAAGTAGGAAGACGGATCCTTAACTTTCAAACGAAGAGAAATCAGAGTGCAATAGTTAACAAAGTAAAATCCGGATCATCCAGCGGGAAAAGCTTAGTCCCCACAAGGTACCCTGCTTGCTCCTGTATTTTTTCTCTTCCTCTTATCAGACATATAAAAGAAGACAATCTATTGTGCTGTGTCATCCTTTGCATATGGCACTGGGATTTTGATAAGAGTAGACAATATAGAGGACACAGAAAACCTCCAGTCTGATGTTCAGGTTATTCAAAATGCCACAGATAACGTGTTTAATGCAACGCATGTGCTCTGGAAGAAACGAAAATATAAAAACGGAAACTATATATAAATCACAGTTAAGGTGACGGTGCACCAAAACTTCCTCAAACACTCAATTTTTTTTGTGAATAATCTTCATGGTAAATGCTCCAACGTTTTCTAATAGATCAACATCAAACCATGAAAAGAAAAAAGTTAAAAAAAATAGAAAAAAATCACAATTTCAAATCTATATAAATAAAAATGGAAATGTTCGTTTGTATAATATCGCTAATCTCCGAATGTTCTTCACCGATTGCTTTGAAATTTTCACACAACGTTCCAGTCGCGTCCGAGCGGGTTTTTATATACATATTATATAGATGTCAAGTCGGTGACGGGAAAAAAACATTTTTTTTTTTAAAGCTGCGTTTTTCGTGTTTTTTTCATGTCAGAGAAATCTTCGAAACCTCTTTACTGATTGCTTTGAAATTTTGACACAACATTGCATTCGAATAGGCGAGTGTTTTCATATACCTACTATATACATGCCGCACCTGTGACAGGAAAAAAACATGTTTTTTTTAAAAACCATGCCATCCGTATTATGTAATTGCAACACACACTATAATCTCTGAAAGTTCTTCATCGATTGCTTTGAAATTTTGACACAACGCTCCATTCGAATACGTGCGTGTTTTTTTATACACACTATTTAGATGTCACACCTGTAACAGGTGAAAACATGCGATTTTTGAAAAACAGCGCCATCAGTTGCACGTAGGAGCAACACACGATATTCAAAATATGTTACGATTGCATTTCATTGTTTGTGATTGCATTGACAAATCCAATTTTCATAGATTTTGATTGATTTTCATTTTGATTTAATTGTTTTGTGTGAAGTTGCGTTAGAATATAGCTGTGTTGTTTACCAAACCGTTCATTTCGTGGGTATAGCTTATTTGTTTCTTTTTCATTCATTTTCATTTCGTTTTATTAACTGTTCTTATTTTTCAGTGCAAGTGGTGGTGAATTTGAGCTGTGTCGATTGATCTGTGTTTGAATTGAAATATTTTGTTAGAATTTTTTTTTTTTTTTTTTGAGAACAAGAAAATGGACAACACGTTTATTTCAAAGCTGCAAATATGCAACAAAATGCCATGAATCCACCGGCTACAACGTTAACTGCTTTCTTCACGGTTTGACAAAATGACGTGTTTGCAAAAACACAGCTGTATTCGGAAGTGCATATGTATTACACATAGAATGCGAGTAGAAAATCATTTGAACGGCGCAAAAAAGGAGAGCGAGTCGACAGTCAACCTGGCATATTCAAATAAACTACGATAGGCAGACTACACATGATGCATCTCAATGAAGATGAATGCTTCTTTCTTCGCATGCTCTTGGTAAATGTGCGCGGTCCAACGTCTTTCCAACCATTGAGATTTGTCAACGGCATAACTTATGCCACTTTCCGTAGTGCATGTCAAGCTCTTAATTCATTGGAGAACGACCGACACTGGGATGTGTGAATTATTAACGCGTCTAACACGTCACATCCAAATCAAATTCGTGCATTGTTTGCAATCATATTGGCCACCTGCTCTCCTTCGTCTCAATCAGAGTTATGGTAGAAATATAAATCGCACATGGCGGAAGATATTATCCGTCGAATACGCAAGGAAAATTTAAATATGAACATAGATTTTACATCAGAAATCTACAACGAAGCGTTGATAATGACTGAAGATTTGTGCTTAGAAATCGCGAACAAAGTTCTAAATCAATTGGAAATGCCGTCACCGAATCGATCTGCTACTGCTTCGTTCGATGTAAAATTGCGTCGTGAACAAAATTACAATACGGGTGATCGGTTGTTGTATGTGCAATCAAATATTCCTAAGCTAACGCTTGAGCGAAAAGACATTTACAATCAAATAATTCAAACGGTCAATAACGGGTTTGGAAAAATCTTCTTAGATGCCCCAGGAGGAACTGTAAAACCTTCGTAATTAGATTGATTCTGGCAGCATTTCGATTCCAAAATGGCATAACCTTAGCTCTTGCATCGTCCGGAATAGCTGCGACATTGCTATCAGGTGGAATAACTGCTACTTCGGCTATGAAATTGCCATTGAATATGCAATTCATTAAAACTCCCACGTGCAACATTTCCATAGCATCCGGAATGGGAAAAGCATTGCACAAATGTAAACCTATTGTTTGGGATGAATTCACAATGCCCCACAAAAAATCACTCGAGGCTCTTGATCGATCATTGCAAGATTTGTGTGGAAACATCATACCATTTGGGAACGCATGAGCATTGCTGGCAGGAGATTTCAGGCAAACATTTCCTGTAATTCCTCGATCGACACCAGCAGAGGAAATAAATGCTCGCTTGAAATACTCTACTTTCTGGCGCCATGTAAAGACGTTAAAATTAACTATAAATATGCATGTCTAGCAGCAAAAGGATCCATCAGCTGAGATATTCTCACATAAATTTCTGGAAATTGAGAACAGAAACGTGCCGGTTGATCTGACCGCAGGACGAATTTCATTGCCTCATAATTTCTACAATTTAGTAACGTCAAAAGAAGAATTTTTTGAAAAAGTATTTCCCAATATTCAAACTAATTATAAGAATCACGATTGGCTGAATGAACGAGCTCTTCTTGCGGCCAAGAACAAAGACGTCTACGAACTTAACAATTTTGTTCAGTCTAACATTCAAAGCAAGGCAGTCACATACAAGTCCGTCGACACTGTTGAGGAAGCAGATGAAGCGGTTAATTATCCAACAGAATTTTTGAATTCACTCGATCTGCCAGGGATACCTTCATACGTACGGCAACTGAAAATCGGCGTGCCAATTATCATGTTGCGAAATATCAACCAGCCAAAACGTTGCAACACGATGCGCCTTGCAGTAAGAAAATAATCAGCAACATCGTAGAAGCCATAATCTTGTCAGGACCTTTCAAAGGTGAAGATATCCTCATTCCCCGCATTCCTATGATTCCAACAGATATGCAATTTCAATTTAAGAGATTGTAATTTCCAATTTGATTTGCAATTAAAATTACCATCAACAAAGCTCAGGGGCCAATCTTTAGAATTGTGCAGTTTATATCTAGACACGGATTGCTTCTCACATGGACAATTATATGCTGTGTGTTCTAGAATTGGCAAACCAGACAATCTCTTTATCTCCACAGAGTGGAACAACAAAAAATATTGTATACAGACAAGCAGTGGGAAATTAAACATAATATAAATATGCACTTTCTCTTTTCTTTCTTTTCCATTTAATCAGATTAAGCCACAGCAACACGTGGCGGGTACTGCTAGTTAGTGATAAAAATCTTAAAATGTCACTAATTGTTATTTTATTAGCAGTTGGAGAACATATCATATGTATGCCAGAATGGCATATAACGTTCATGAATCTTTGATAAAAATTTTGTTTGAAAGTATAGTTTACTGTAAAACATTTTTTTCAATGTGGCCATCCAAATATGTGCCAAATTTATACGTAAAAACTTTATAACTCCAAACGTTATGGCTTCATGACTAAACAAAGTTACAGAGACCTTAGATCTAAGAACTTTGCACATAATATGTAAAAATGGTGCGAATCGGTCAGAAACTTAATTTTTTATCAGGTCTCAAAGTTAAAATTCCTGTTTTAGAGATAATTGAAGTTGAAGTTATTGACGGTGAATATGGTTAGTTCTAATCAATGAATTGTCTTGTATATTTTAATAAATATTGCTTGGCATTCGTACTCGAACATATGAAAGTTGTAGGTCAATATTTGATGAAATGAAGTCAAGAAAAATAACGCCCTAAAAAACATAATATAGGGATTCATTAGGGATAACTGTAAAAAAAAACCGCTGTGCCCCTTAACTGTCTAACAGTAGGTTAGACAAATATATAAATGAGATTGGGTGGATATAAATAGGAGCTGACTGGTATAGGCCAATTGGCCTTCTGCAATTACCTTCATTCTTATGTTCTTTTAACAAAACATATATATTGAAGTGACTTTATTGTCCATATATAAGTGATAAGGCCCTCATATGGTCCTTATTCATCAATACAACCCAAATAGTCAAAGATAATAGAGCTTGAACTCTGTAAATAAATCGGCCCAAAAAAATAATGGCAACAACTGCCACCTGTGGCTGATTAACATGTTGACCAATTTCGTTGCAACTTCACACGCTTAGTGCCAGATATACATTCTCCAAGATGTAGAAGTCACAAAAAATCTGCATACAAACAAAGGAGAGAGAGAAAAAAGAGGTTGTCAATTTTTTTTACAAAGGAACTGTTATGATCACGCATACACCAGTATGATCATACTGAGATTAGAGTATGAGTGTGCTCAAACTATACAGTTGTGGGACATTTGGGGCTTGACTCTATTTATTTAAATATTAATATAATGAAAATCAATTACGAAGGACTACCCGCTTTTATAGTAAAGAGGGAAACTAAGAAAATATGATCATTAGAAAATTCCTAGATGAACCAGTAACTATGGATAAAATACTAGAGAATATGATCACTGAAATAATTAATGGGCTGTATAATTAAATGAATCAAAGCCTCAAACACCTACATTGGGGGGTTATTACTGGAACTCAATACGTCCAGGAACTAGTGTGGTTCGTTCACCAGTCCAATGTATAATAATCTAATCCTATGAACATTTGTAGAGTCATTATCTTTATCATCAATGAGAACATAGATTACGAACATGAAAAATAATAATTATAATAAACACATGTTAATCCAATGAACAGAGTTCTGCATGTAAAGGAATACAGATAATAGAAATCAAGGAATACGAAAGGAATCTTAGCTTAAAAACGATTTCCAAGAAGTTAGTTACGACTCATCCTCTGATTCTCCTGGACTCGTCATGGAACACTGGGAGTTGATTAACATGGGAAATGACAGCTCGGAGAATTCTTCACACACGCTGTAAATCAAATTGTTTTCATTAGCAACAGATTAAGCTACTAGATGTCTATGTTCAAGAAATTGAGATTAATAATAAGAAGAAACAATGACCTGTAGTTTTTTATTGTCGCACGGCGTCACGACAAGCTACCCAGCTATAAACCCACCCCCTAGATGATGCATCAAATAAGGATAAAGTTACTTAGCTAATATGGGCACTGTGTAAGTTAAGGCTTGCCGAAGTTCGCGTCCTAGGTTCCGGTCCAGCCTATCCTAGATACTGACGCGCTTCACTGGCCGGTCACGTGGTATTACGTAGAACCAAATTTAACAGGTTCTGGCCAAATGTCAAATTAATCTCTTGACCATTCGACTTGTTATGTAAAATGACACTGACACCAGTGAAGTTAATGTCTGCAAAGGTTCTTCACACCTCACAGTGGCGACTTTCTTCTAGAGCTCTTCATGGCGTCTACCCTGGTGGCTGGGGTAATGGCGTCTTGTCGTGAGCGCGTTGCCTCGTGTACTGGCGTCTCCTCCGCCCCGCTCCGCGTCCCGCATTTGTTACTCAAATTATTTATTGCGGATATTATCATTTCTCGCAGTTGTGATTGAAATGCTCGAATAAGGACGGGTTTATTATTTAGAGGAGTTAAATATTATTATTTGCCCGTTTTATGATAGTAAACGAACAATGGAGATGAATTAAAGTCTCTCCAGGGCATTCACGCGTGACGTTAAATTTATTACTAGATAACAGTTATAACTATAAACGCTCTGTTTGGCTTTAGTTGGGGATCAGTTTATCTGTAATTAATTATCACACAGAACACCGTTGTTTATAGAGAATCAAATTCAATTCTCAGACACACTGGACATAAATGTGTTTATTACAATGGAATCTGACGCAATACTGGCGTCGGGTGACGTAAGAATTCTAGCCTTATTGTACAGATGTAATTATTAGTACATGTGAACTCTACGCTTGGTTAATTTTAACCACTACAATGATTAGTAGAATTAGTAATAATTAATGAGAATACAACAATGTTGTATTTAGTGTTGGAAATTTCCAACATAACTCCGGGGGGAGGATTCTAGGATCGTAGTGTAATGTGGAGTACTGACACCTATCCCGAAGTTGGTATTAATATTAGTATGTTAGTATGTTAGTACACACATAACGAATGTCCCGTATTTGTCAAGGACATACAAGAAACTTAAGTCTTGCTGATTTCATGTCAAATGGAACATGTTATTATGAATTACCTAAAGCTAATAATTAAGAAAGCCTACAATAACTCTGAGATTGGTGTCGCTATGACATGTAATGTGTATGTTACAAATCTCTAAGTCTGCAAACTCTCAGGTACTCTAGATAAATAATGTTATTTATAGCCTACACAATAATTAAAGACTTAAATCACACAATTTAAACAACAGAGAATCTACTGTGATGAGAATGTCTTGGGTCATAGTGACTTGTAATGGTTTGTTACTTGACACCGCACCACAGTATCATCATAGTTATCTAAATTGGATGTAAAGTTATTTGCTCTTAGTTAAGAACTATAATAGGTTTGTAGTTTCCTTTTGCGTTGTTGAACAACTGCTCTAGTGGAAACATGTATTAAATATTGAAACATTAAATGATTAAGTTATCGGTAATCAGGAACCCTCTAAAGCTCACAATAAACTCAACTAGGGTCGCAGTGACATGTAATGGTGTATTACGTAGCTGCTGAATCGTAAGTAAACTCAGAATAAGTTCCTAAGAACTGATAACACTATTGTATAAGTTGTACAGTAAAGTATTATTGGATCATTCAAGATCAAGGAGACTATGACACTGCAGTAAGGTCACTGTCTAGGGTCGCTGTGACTTGTAACTATTGAGTTACTAGACAATAACATCACGCAGCATCATGATCACCCCAAATTCAAATGAGGAAATTGAATTTAATGTGCACTGCCGTGCAGTAGTCATTCTGACTGATGGTACAACTAATTTGCTAACTAGCTAAAATAATGGAAAAGTAGAGAACTGAAAAAGTTTATTCATTAAAATCAAGGAAAATTCTGAGTCGACAGTGAGATTAGTAGCCTAGTCATTCTGACTTATGAGCTAATTGAATGGTAGCTCATAGGCTTGACACTGTAAACTCGTTAATACGAAATCAACCTTTACATGAAATTGAGTTTATTAAATCAGTCTCTATAAGTATAGTCAACTGTAATTAATGGTGAGTACAGATTAGGCTAGTACTCAGTTGACACTAACTAAAGTCCCTAAACCTACCTAAATAAATGGTTTAAATTTCTAACCTATCTAAGTAAGGGACGAAGCTAATTGTGAGCAAAATGTACTCAAATTAACATTGGGAGCTATATTGAGCTCATTAAGCATGTTAATAAGGTGAGTTATAGTAAACTCATCAACAGTGTTGACAGGGTGAGCTGCAGTGAGCTCGTTAACAAGGTTAACAGGGTGAGTTATATTGAACTCGTCAACAGTGTTGACAGGGTGAGCTACAGTGAGCTCGTTAACAGTGTTAACAGGGTGAGTTACATTGAACTCGTCAACAGTGTTGACAGGGTGAGCTACAGTGAGCTCGTTAACAGTTAACAGGGTGAGTTATATTGAACTCGTTGACAGGGTGAGCTGCAGTGAGCTCGTTAACAGTGTTAACAGGGTGAGCTACAGTGAGCTCGAATTAACGAGGTGGAGTATTGCATCATTCAATTATCATGGCGAGCAGTGCTCGTGGCATGGGGAACATTAAAGCGTTCGATTGTCATGGCGAGCAATATTGAGCTCGTATGCGCATGGGGAACAAGAAGCACTCAATTATTACGTTAATTCTAAGGTGAGCTATATTAAGCTCATGAAGCATGTTAATTAACAATGCTGATGTTTAACGATAATGCATTAAACAAAGAGAAACCTAAGATTGCTGGAAATTAAATTACTGCTACGATTAATCCTATTCAAGATAATTTGTAACATTTTCCCAACCTAAACGTTTCACGGGTTATTAGTTCTCTGTAAATTCACTTACGTATTGGTAAGTTTGCAAGTTTGTTCGTGCTGCGTTCCTACACTAATTAAGCAGAAACGAAAGAAAAACAACTCAAACAAATTGATGCAAGTATTTATCACTAACTCTTAGTGCAGAAAACATGGTATTAAGAAGGTTTTCTTGGCAAACCTTTAAGCGCAAGTATAGTGGACCAGTGGTCCTAGTGAATTTATAATTACAGAAGTTGCTTGTTGACTTCATAGTATTACTAAATTCAGGAAATGCCAGTGGCATTGAGTGCTAGATTCTCTAGCCTAACATTATTAATTACCTAGGGAGTACTAGATTCTCTAGCCCAACATTACAATTTACCTAGGAAGACTGAGTGTGGTCAATTACTACTTGTCGAGAATAATTCTAGGTCTGCAGTGAATTCAATGGCTTAGTCGCTGTGACTTGTACTTGTTTGAGTACGGACCACTGGTTTTCACTGAGAGCTATGAAACATCTCGGCGAGTACTAATTGCACTACATTCAATCTGAGTTTATTACTCAGCTGTGTTTCTCCCTTTAGCTTGCTGCTGGAGAATTGATTTACTGCTGACTAATTTATTATTGTTGGCAGGCTTAGGCTTGTTCACATTCAGAACTTTACCAGTAAGTAAGTAGCCACCTGCAGATTGGAGCATATTCATTCCCAATCGTTTAACATGTCCAGTTATGAACTGGTAATAGTAGTCGGCTCCTACTAGTACATCTACATTGTTAAGGCGGTCAGACGTTAACTTGTTGTCAGCTAAATTAATTTCACGTTCCTGCAGGAAGTGGGCTGTGTACCCCAGACCCTTAATATTTAAGTCTAAAGGTATTTGATCTACAACAATGGCTTGGACAGCCTTGGCATGACTACCTAGTCGTACAAGCGGTTGAACTACTGAGTATTCATGGGTTCCTCGATTTATCATGAACCCTGACAAGTTTAATTTTACCTGTCCTATTGGTTGTAAATTAAGTGCCTCTGCTGCCCTTTGAGTAATGAAAGTTCTCTGGGAACCTTGATCAAATAGTCCACGTGTGGTGATCTTGGCTCCTCTGTTCTTCACTTGAAGTTGGGCAGTAGGCAAAGCAGCATCCACTTGAGATGCTTGTGAAGTTACGCTGTACACATCTCGCACCTTGCAGCACGGTACTGGTGTAGATTCTCTACGTCCTATTCTAGGATTGACATAATTTGTCCTAACTAATTTGCACAGTGCAGCATGATGCTTGCCCCTTCTACACCTATTGCAGGTGTTCAGTGGGGTTTCACAGCTATTAACATTATGTGATTTGAGACACCTAGTACATTTGTGTAACTGTTTGAGTCGTCTGACTCTTGTGTCTCTATTAGGATAATTGGTACATTTGTACAGAGAATGGTTTTGATTGCAAAACAAGCACATTCCCCATCCTGCAGATCGTTTAGGGGTTACCGTTTTAGGTAAACCAGTACTTGTAGGTTGTGATGGTTTTGCTGCTTGCATTTGCTTGTTATTTATTCTCTTGTGAGTACTTGGTGTACTCTGGGGAACCATTAATAGGCTCTTGGGAGTGCTCTTTGGACTATTAGGTCTCTTAGGAGCACCTGTGGGGCTCTTAGGCCTCACTGATGAATCAGTGTTTGACTGATTGTTGTTATATTGATTACTAGCACCTTTGTTACCTAGTGACAGTGTCACTTTAGGAGTTTCAGGTAAGGAAACTGATGTAGGTACAGTTTTGGTGCATTCAGATTTAGCATTAATTGCTAGGTCTGCTGTATGATTGCTCATATTGCGCAAACCTGTAAATATATCCTGCATGGACAGGGTATTACCATTCTGGTATACATATAATTTATTAAGTGTGTCACCAGACAATTTTCTTTGGATGATAATTTTAGTCATCCACTCAGTAGTTGGGTGATCCACCTCTTTACTGAAAGAATTCATCAGTGACTCAAGCTGGAAACTAAAGGCTTGTAAAGAGTCAACTGATTGTTCTGGTGAAGATAAATTTAATAATTGGTGCACAAGGTTTATAATAGTCTTCTCATTGTTAGCACTTACTTTAGAAGGCTGTTGTGAGCAATTGTGACCATTACTTGTGTTGCTTAAGGCTTCTTGTTTAGCCTCAGCTTTGATTACAGCTTCGACTGCTGCTGCAGCATTAGCTTTATCATTTTCTGGTTCAGATTCACTGATTATTGCAGCTTCACTTGTTTCATCTGCAGCTTCACTTGTTTCTCTGGGTTCTTGGGATAAGCTAGTTAATTCAGTAGCCTCATGTATTGAACTTATAGAATCCAGGGAACATGGAGAAGAGTGGTCTGAAAATTGGTCAGACTCTGTAAACAAATCATCACATGAAGCTGTATTAGATGAGAGGTTAGAAAATGAAGGTTGAACTTCAGTTGTGGATCCTGTGTAGTGATCAGTATTGATTAGAGGATTCTCCTCATCTTGAGGTAGCTCAAGTATTTCATCTGAGCTGAGGGTTGACTCGGGTGTAGGTCTATTAATGATCTCTTCTATCCACTCGGGAATATCTAGTCTCGCAAGCACCTTATTATATTGGTCTAACCTGGTTTGAACGCTACGTTCATAGTTATCAAGATCAGATTCTGTCAGACGTAAGTGGTCTGAGACAGTATGACCGACTTGGAGTAAATTCCTGTGGGACTCGATTACAGTCTTTATATAATCATATTTTTGGTTAGCGCTCCTTATGGAACTTGCTAGTCTGTAGACGTAATCTGGGTCAGATTCTACACAGTTGTCACATCTGATAAGCTGTTTTCCTAGCTGAATTTGAAGAGCTGTCAAGAATCTTGCATTCCTTTCTAAAGGATTCATTCTTGCGGTAAATTGAGCCTGATAGGGCTTATGTAGCTATTTGTATAGCTATGGTGTCTGCTCCTTGATGTAGAGCAGGTATAATTATTGACAGCCTGATATTTCTTGAGGCTGATTGTAATTTACCTCATTTAGAGGTTAGCTACCTACCTAATAATAAGCAACTAAGATTTGAGTGGTACCTTGGTCTCACTACAGGTGTTCCTCAGCTTAGCTCTTCAAAATCAGCTTCGGATGGGTAGTGGACTTACAGTAACACTCAAAGACATACATAGAAATATGTAATAAAATATAATTACACAATAAATGGTTAATCCCACCCTTGATAGGGTCAGCACAAAAATGGATAATATATATGCCACTAACTAGCTCAAGCCTAGTCGTGAGAATTTCTACTTAAGAAACTACAACTATATTTAGTCTGTGCTTGTGCCAAATTCAACACAATCACAGCCTAAATTGCTACTTAATAAAGGTTGGCAAAGATTATATTGTGGTGCAATAATGTGCAAATAATTGTGCTGTGTTTTTGGGTTTTTTGGATTTTATAGTTTATATACACTTGTATAATTATGTTTATAAGAAATTAAATGAACACAAGAGAATTAATTGTGTTTGGCAAGTATTCTACTGCCGTAAATATTATCTAACTCCTGAATGTACTCCCAATTGTGGAATAAAATGTTATCAGTGTTAGTAATGATTAACTAACTAGTATGAGATCAGTAATTTATATTAGTATACTGGATCCCTAAATGTTAATGATCCACTGGCTTGAGTGAATCAGTAACTATAACATGGATTCAGGCTATAATGGACAGTCTGCTGACAGTCATATATTGAAACATTTGAATAGCCCAAATGGTTAACACATAATTGGTGTTAGTGATTAATATAAAGTTATGAGCTAATGCTCTTGGTGACCTAAAGATTCTTACTTCAGTATGAAGTGTAGGCCTAAGTGTTGTGGGCAATAAACTGCGTCCCACGAGTGCTACCTTATACATAAGGTATAAGTAGCAATGAATTGGTGTGACTTAGGCTAACCTATGTGTTACGTTGTTAGTAGACACAGTTAATTAAATAGTTAGTCTAGATTACATCACACAAGGATTAGTTATTACTAATTAGTATTTGTAATTATAATTTATGTTTATCCGGTTCGATCAGGACCATAATGTGGGACATTTGGGGCTTGACTCTATTTATTTAAATATAAATGTAATGAAAATCAATTACGAAGGACCACTCGCTTTTATAGTAAAGAGGGAAACTAAGAAAATATGATCATTAGAAAATTCCTAGATGAACCAGTAACTATGGATAAAATACTAGAGAATATGATCAGTGAAATAATTAATGGGCTGTATAATTAAATTAATCAAAGCCTCAAACACCCACATTGGGGGGTTATTACTGGAACTCAATACGTCCAGAAACTAGTGTGGTTCGTTCACCAGTCCAATGTATAATAATCTAATCCTATGAACATTTATAGAGTCATTATCTTTATCATCAATGAGAACATAGATTACGAACATGAAAAATAATAATTATAATAAACACATGTTAATCCAATGAACAGAGTTCTGCATGTAAAGGAATACAGATAATAGAAATCAAGGAATACGAAAGGAATCTTAGCTTAAAGACGATTTCCAAGAAGTTAGTTACGACTCATCCTCTGATTCTCCTGGACTCGTCATGGAACACTGGGAGTTGATTAATATGGGAAATGACAGCTCGGAGAATTCTTCACACACGCTGTAAATCAAATTGTTTTCAGTAGCAACAGATCAAGCTACTAGATGTCTATGTTCAAGAAATTGAGATTAATAATAAGAAGAAACAATGACCTGTAGTTTTTTATTGTCGCACGGCGTTACGACAAGCTACCCAGCTATAAACCCACCCCCTAGATGATGCATCAAATAAGGATAAAGTTACTTAGCTAATATGGGCACTGTGTAAGTTAAGGCTTGCCGAAGTTCGCGTCCTAGGTTCCGGTCCAGCCTATCCTAGATACTGACGCGCTTCACTGGCCGGTCACGTGGTATTACATAGAACCAAATTTAACAGGTTCTGACCGAATGTCAAATTAATCTCTTGACCATTCGACTTGTTATGTAAAATGACACTGACACCAGTGAAGTTAATGTCTGCAAAGGTTCTTCACACCTCACAGTGGCGACTTTCTTCTAGAGCTCTTCATGGCGTCTACCCTGGTGGCTGGGGTAATGGCGTCTCGTCGTGAGCGCGTTGCCTCGTGTACTGGCGTCTCCTCCGCCCCGCTCCGCGTCCCGCATTTGTTACTCAAATTATTTATTGCGGATATTATCATTTCTCGTAGTTGTGATTGAAATGCTCGAATAAGGACGGGTTTATTATTTAGAGGAGTTAAATATTATTATTTGCCCGTTTTATGATAGTAAACGAACAATGGAGATAAATTAAAGTCTCTCCAGGGCATTCACGCGTGACGTTAAATTTATTACTAGATAACAGTTATAACTATAAACTCTCTATTTGGCTTTAGTTGGGGATCAGTTTATCTGTAATTAATTATCACACAGAACACCGTTGTTTATAGAGAATCAAATTCAATTCTCGGACACACTGGACATAAATGTGTTTATTACAATGGAATCTGACGCAATACTGGCGTCGGGTGACGTAAGAATTCTAGCCTTATTGTACAGATGTAATTATTAGTACATGTGAACTCTACGCTTGGTTAATTTTAACCACTACAATGATTAGTAGAATTAGTAATAATTAATGAGAATACAACAGTGTTGAATTTAGTGTTGGAAATTTCCAACAACAGTGATACCTTGGTTGATAGCCTCATATCACGAATATTGTGTATATGATGTAATCTCATGTTGCCATATATTAATTTTATTTTATATATTGTCAATGTGTGACATACATTTCGAAGTCTATATTAATTCTGTAACAAAGATGTATGACATGTAATCGTGGATATATATATATATATATATATATATATATATATATATATATATATATATATATATATATATATATATATATATATATATATATATATATATATATATATTAGATGTCTAGTTATAGCAGTAGCCTAATGTCATAGATTTGAAAACCTCCCTGTATGTTTATTGTAAGTAATCCTACATCAGTGCTATATAAGTAACATTATGTGGACCATGTTAGAGAGTGTATATATTTAGTTTCCATATATATTCATCACATGTAAACTGAGAAGATTCCATATTAGGGTTGCACCTTGCATTGCCCATTTGTCCTGACATTATATGAAATTATGGCACTGTGAAACGTTTTCCACTTAGACAATCTTATGATACACATGTTGTATATATCTAATATATCTAATATATTTATTATCTTTGTATGCATATGTATAACCGTTGGCGAATATCGTTGAATCCTCCTAACACCCCCCCCCCCCACCTCCCCTCTCCCCCAGTGATGTACCGACTTTGCCAGTGTTACCATCTCGTATCTGTGTGATTTCTTTATGTACTTATTTGTTAATTCAATATAATTTCCTTAATGTAGTCAATTATTATTATATATCATTATGTAAGGTTATGCCTTATACTCTTTAAGTTGTGGTATAGTGAATTAGAAGTTCCTGAGTGAGTTTATATTGTATATGAGTTAGAGAGATTTGAAGGTCAATTGACTATTTGGAGTTGGTTACAGTGTCGCCTCACGGCAAGGACTGCTCCAGGCGTCACTGCTCTTTGATCTCTTTAGGCCAGCGGACCTGTTAGGGGTTTAGTCCGTGATTTGTGACCTTATTTGGGTATTGTGCCTGCTAGATGTTGCTCATGTAACTATATGTATTTATATGGATCATTTTCTGCTGTTGTCCATTATGTATACCAGGTGGTAGGTGATTATTATGTGTCTTAGTGAGGTGATATATTTTGAGGAACTTTTGAAATACCGATGTGCTGTATATTTTTTTTTTTTTTGAGATATATACAAGAGTTATATACATTCTTGTACAGCCACTAGTACGCGTAGCGTTTCGGGCAGGTCCCTGGAATACGATCCCCGCCGCGAAGAATCATTGTTACAACCAAGTACACATTTTTCTGTTGCGTTAAACAAAGGCTACAGTTAAGGATCTGCGCCCAGTAAATCCTCCCCGGCCAGGATACGAACCCATGATATAGCGCTCGCGGAACGCCAGGCGAGTGTCTTACCACTACACCACGGAGACTGTTATTGTGATATGATATATCATATCACAAACAGATATGACTGTATGATATTATTCCTCTTACCTCATGTGTTATTGGTTGACACACCACTACCCTTGTTGGTATTAGCAGCATATAGGCACTAGTGTTCCACTGCGATAGGCAAAGTTCCTGGTGTCAGCTAGTGTTGATTGATGCAGTTTTCAGACCTGTATTTGATGTATCATGCCCAGTTGTTGAGAAGCTGGATATGGAGTATTGGTGATATGTGTGTGATATTAGTAGAGTGTTTTATTTATTACTGTTGTGGAAGGTTCTTAATGCTAGTAAACTGGAGTATTTGTTGCTAGCTTTTTACTCCCCTAGAACCTTGATTGATATGTGGCCAGATTATGTGTTCCTATGATGTTGTAAGTTACTCCATTAAGATATGTATATGGAGGTCCTATCCCTCTGACCATAACAAGTATTATTGGGGCCTGTCCGGAATAATAAGAAAAAAAGATATTTCAGAAAAAAATATACCACAAAAAGAATATACTCGATTAGCATATGGCCCTGCAACAAAAATGTAACGCTGACCTCTGTCGTGCAGTAATAACTGGGTTCACATAAGACTGCAAGCTAAATCATATGCAGAAACACAAGTCATCAAAGGATCATAAGAATTATTACCATTGAGCAATGTATTTATATGATATATAATATAAAACAGCATAATAACATACTAACTCATTATTATGTGTGAAATTTGGCCCTCCAGGTGGCACCAGGGACATATCCACTTTGTGGACCCTCCTTACTACTTGCCTTTTTAGTGCGTCGAACAGGTGCTTGTATCACTTTATCCCTGATTGCCAGTAAATAGGTGTTATCGTTATTATCAGTACCGGTTGCTGCCCATCGCCCACGCATTTATTTGTTAAAAGTTCGTAAAAAATCCATTTCATAACATATTGGGATGAATTTTCAGGACGTTGATGCCAAATAACGTGAGATTTGTATAAAAGTTTTCACTATATTTCATATTTGGAAAGGTCTCCTCTGTCACCTGGCCCCTTAAGTCATACTGTAGAAGGAAAAAGCTATGTAAAGGATATGTGAATTATCATATCAGTAGGATTTACCTTTAAAGAACCAACTTATCTGTTACAACCGAGAGAAAGGCCAGGCTCGATAACATGAACCTCTCAGACCAGGGCTGCTATACCAATAATGATAATTTTTAAGATGATAGTGCACTACTCTAGAGTGAAATCTTGTTGCACACTAACATACCCTTTCAAAGCTGGAGATATCGCCGACCTAGAGATTGTGCATAGATTCTTTACTGCAGGAATCCACTTTAAAACTTCAACATTTTTGGGACCGATTAAAATGTTTATATCTGTATTCTCTAAAGCGCAGGCAAGAGAGATATATAATAATTTACACCTGGAAAATATTAGAGGGATTGGTTCCAAGTCTGCACAAGGAAATAACATCACATGAGACCAGGAGACATGGCATGATGTGCAAAATAGCCCCCATTGAAATGAAGAGGTGCAATAACTACTCTTAGAGGGAGCTCTATAAACATCAAACGCCCAAGACTTTTCAACACTCTTTACACATAAGGGACATAACTGACCGGCCTCTCACGTGTTCAAGACAGATCTCGATAAACACCTCCAAAGATTTCTAATCAACCAGATTGTGTTTCATATGCATCCAATAGCCTGATTAACCAGACCCCCAACCAGGAGGCTTGGTCAGAAGCGGGGCTACAGGGACGTTAATCCTCAGAATCACCCCCAAGGTAGCCACCACCACCACGAACGCTAATACGACCACCACAACTACAACTACCCCACTAATATAACACCACATCAACCCCTACCTCTGTAATGTCATCACCGTAACTGCCTGCCACCGCCACGACCACATAAGAACAGCTCTTTACAATTTATTTACAATACAATAATGTTAATAACACTGCCTTGGAAAATTATCTAGTTTTCTCTTGAAGATGTCCATGGTTTTTCTGGCAATATTTCTTATACTCGCTAGGAGGAAGTTGAACAACCATGGACCTCTGATGTTCATACAGAGTTCTCTGATTGTGCCTGTGGTACCCATGCTCTTCACTAGTTCTATTCTGCATTTTCTTACATATCGTTCGTTACAGTATGATGTTATTTTACCGTGTAGATTTGGGACCTCGCCCTCCAGTATTTTCCATGTGTATATTATTTGATGTCTCTATCGTCTCCTTTCTAATGACTACATTTGGAGAACTTTGAGACGATCCCAATAATTTAGGTGCTCTATTGCATCAATGTTCTCTGTACTCCCTTATGTTTCAGCAATCTCTCCTGCTCTGAAGGGAGAAGTGAGTACTGAGCAGTACTCAAGATGGGAGAGTACTAGTGATTTCAAGAGTACGACCATTGTGATGGAATATTTGGATTTGAAAGTTATCGTAATCCATCCTATCTTTTTCTGGCTGACGCAATATTTGGTTGGTTATGCTCTCTAAACGTAAGGTCGTCAGACATCATTATTCCAAAATTTTTTACATGCTGTTTTCCTACTATGGGTAGATTTGATTGTATTTTGTACTCTTTATTACGTTTAAGGTCCTCATTTTTACCGTATCTGAATACCTGGAATTTATCACTGTTAATTAGCTTGTTATTTTCTGCTGGCCAGTCGAAAACTTTATTAATAACTGCTAGACGTTTATCAATGTCTTCAGCAGAGGTAATTTTCATGCTGATTTTTGTGTCATCTGCAGAGGATGATACGTAACTGTGCCTAGTATTTGAATCGTTATCTGATATGACAATACGGGAAAAGCAGTGGTGCAAGGACTGTACCTTGAGGTACAGAGCTTTTTACTGTGCTTGGACTCGATTTTATATGGTTGACTGTTATTCATTGTGTTATGTTCTGTTCGACAGAAAAGAGTATCCAGCGTCGTACTTTACCTGTTATTCCAATTGACCTCGTTTTTTGTGCTATCACTCCATGGCCACATTTATCGAATGCCTTTGCTAAGTTTGTGTATACCTCATCTGCATTCTGTTTTTCTTCTAATGCCTCAGTGACTTTGTTGTAGTAGTCAAGTAGCCTTTTCTTTCCTACCAGAGACGTGGCCACACATTTATAATGTGTGCTAGCACACTAGCAATATATGCTAACCAGCATATATACATTTTCTTCTGCCCTCCATGGACAGGGCGAGAGATCTGTTAAACACATAGGTCAGGGGGGTCAAGTTGTCAAGTAGCTGTGAGAGACATGATCTTCCTGCTCTAAATCCATGTTGGCCTGGGTTTTGGAGATCATTGGTTTCCATGAAACTAGTGATCTGACTTCTGATCACTCTCAAATACTTTTTATTATGTGGGACATTATTGGAACTGGTCTATAATTCTTTGCCAATGCTTTGCTCCCTCCCTTGTGAAGAGGGGTTATGTCTGTTGATTTAAGAGCATTTGGTATCTCCCCTGTGTCCAAGCTCTTCCACCACACTATACCGAGTACCTGCGCTACTAGCACTTTGCATTTCTTTATAAATTTTGAATTCCATGAGTCTGGCCCCTAGGGCTGAGTGCATGGGCATGTTGTCAATTTCCCTTTCAAAATCTTCCATGCTTGTGTTGATATCAATTATATTTACAGGGGTTTGAATATCACACATAAAGAAGTTGTCTGAACCTTTCACTTTCACGTTGCTTATTGGAGTGCTAAACATGTTCTAATACTGTTTTTTTTTTAGGATTTCACTGATT
Source organism: Procambarus clarkii (assembly GCF_040958095.1). NCBI lineage: Eukaryota > Metazoa > Arthropoda > Malacostraca > Decapoda > Cambaridae > Procambarus > Procambarus clarkii. The sequence goes on from NC_091158.1 coordinate 38,389,786, forward strand.
TCTCTACCATCCTCCTTGTATGAACCTTCACTTCTACGAATAGGTCCAATACTGGCAGTGGTTTTTGCTTTTGATTTCGCATATGTGAAGAAATATTTATAGTTTTTCTTTATTTCTTGAATTGCTTTATGTTCTATTTGCCTGTTCTATTCTTCAATCTGATATGAATGCTTCGGTCTCTGTCCTATTTCTTCAATCTCCCTTATTATTTAAATTATTCCTTCTTTGTATAGAAAGTCGTGTTTGCTTAAGCATTTCCGTTATTTTTTGTCTTCTTTTATATTGTCGTCTTCATTCTCTTTCTACGTTGGACCTCTTTCTGGCTTTCCTCAAAAGACACACCTTGAGACAGAAAGTGTTTGAGACACACTTCATATGCTTCAGAAGTCAGTTTTTCTATTCCTTGTGTAGGATTTGTATTACTTACAACAGTTTCCCAATGAATGTTTGAAAGGTCCCTATATATTTTCTCCGAGTCTATTATATTATAATTAAAATTGAATTTACTGAATAACCCTTCTCGCTTGTTGTTTCTCTTGGACCTACTCCCGTTATTAATGTTAGTTTGCACTTCAATGATCTTGTGGTCCGTGTCTATAGTGTCTGAGATTGAAATGTCTCTGATTAGCTTATCATTGTTTGTGAATATCAGGTCCAGCGTGTTTTCGTTCCTAGTTGGTTCTATAATCTGCAGATTGAGCGAGAATTTTTCACAGAATCACAGTGGTTCTCTGACCTGTGGTTGGTTATTTCCAGGTTGATTTCCTGCTATAAAGAAATTGTTTACTATCCTCCATTTTAAACTGGGTAGATTGAAGTCTCCAAGAAATATAATACTTGGTACTGGGTTTGCAGGTTAACAAGAATAGTCTCTATTTTGTGTATCTGTTCAGAGATTCCTAAACTGTTGCATCTGGCGGTTTGTATATTAGAATAATATTTAGATTTAGATTTTCTACCTTGATTGCAAGTACCTCTACCACCTCATTGGACGAGTTTAGAAGCTCTGTGCATTCCTGTTCCTCTTTAATATACAGACCTTTTCCTCCACTTGACCTAATTACTCTGTCACAACTATATAGATTATAATATGGGATCCATATTTCACTATCCATATAGTCTTTCATGTGGGTTTCTGTAAATGCACCAAATATTGAGTTCGGTTCTGTTAGAAGGCCGTTTATGAACTTAACTTTATTTCTTGATTTTGACTTTAGGCCTTGTATGTTTGCAAATATAAATTATTTCCCATATTGCATGTCACTTCTGGTGGGCTTTGGTAGTTCTCCCCCTCCTCTCCACCCTGGACCTGGGTGTACTGTTTTGGTAGTGATTCGTCCAGTGTTGGTTGTAGTTCGAGTGTTGTGTGGTGTAGTACCTGTGTACTTGATGATGACCTGCATTCCTGTCTTGTTGATATCGCCCTCTTCCTCTGTTATCCTGCAGTGGTTCTATCTGCCTATTCCTCTGTCTCATATGTTCTATTCTGTTTCTGCCTGTCATTTAATAAGATTATAGTAATAGCATATTGATCTTCCCATCTATAACGCTGTGTACCTCTCATGTGGAATTCCGGCCACTGAAGATTATAACATTTTCTTTCATTGACTGAAAATTTACATAGTTTAGGGTGCACTCTATTTACATACTATAAACTATTTACATAGTTTATCTGCACTCTGTTCCAAAATGACACGAACCCCTCGAAATAAAAACTTCCTGCATTTTCGAGGATGCAGAAAAGGGCATTTTGTGCCTTTTTCCAATATTTCCTGATTCCTTGTGCATAATTTTTGCAAATATTCTCAGTTTTTATTTTCTCCATGTTATTTATACCTGCGCTTGTCTTGGCCACCTGTTTATTTCCACCTCTTTTCATCGTCCCAATTCCTACGTTTATGCACTGTTTTCTACTGTTGCTCTCATTGTTTATATTACCTGGCTCTGCAATATGGCTGTTGTTTTGTACCACAATACCCTCTCCCTCCACACTACTGCTGCGGTTCTCTAAACCACCGGTTCCTGAGTTTTGGTTGCTGTTCAGTGCTGTTTTTCACAATCCGCATATATCGCTGGTAGCTTTTCTGTGAATGTTAATCTGTGTGCCTGAGGCATGACATTCGTCAGTTGGGTTATGTTTTCCCATTTTAACCTGTCATTGTAACAAATCAAGTATATCCCATGTCTTTTTGTGCATGGTTTAGATAATTCTGCACAGTTCAGGTGAAATCTTGTGTTACAGATGTAACAATTGACGCCTACAATGCGTCTCCCAAAAGCTTAAAAACACTTGCCACACACCTCCATTATCTTATGTATTGCATTATATTGTATTTGTGCTTTACCGTATGTATCCCTTGCTGACTTTAGTAAATTTTACTATTTATTTATTTATTTTTTTTTTTTTGAGATATATACAAGAGTTGTTACATTCTTGTACAGCCACTAGTACGCGTAGCGTTTCGGGCAGGTCCCTGGAATACGATCCCCTGCCGCGAAGAATCGTTTTTTCATCCAAGTACACATTTTACTGTTGCGTTAAACAGAGGCTACAGTTAAGGAATTGCGCCCAGTAAATCCTCCCCGGCCAGGATACGAACCCATGACATAGCGCTCGCGGAACGCCAGGCGAGTGTCTTACCACTACACCACGGAGACTGTTACAATATTATAATAGACTGTTATAATATTATATGTATATATTTATGATATTATATATATGGTTATTTGTTCAAAATTTATGGGAAGGTACTTATCATATAGTAGAGGGTGATGGTCACAGTGGGATGTACAGTCGACTGTTGTTGTCCCTGTTCGCGGGATGGATGCCACCAGTTGCCAGTTCCTCAATTAAAACATTGATTTATTGTTTGCCTATATAACCATATGGAGTTTTCCGCCTAATTCCTGGTTTGCAATGGTATTCACTCACTCTATTTCAAATTCTTAGATTTACATTCCCGTTTTAAAGTATACCTTCATAGTATATTATCACTGAGGAACGTCCCATGCACTGGGTAGGCCTCGTGGCTGGTATAAACACAGCCTTGTGCATTGCCTTCTTTTGGCATTTGTAGTTTTATCATTTTCCATATGCAATTCTCCTACACTTTCAACTTATATATATGTGTTGTGTTACACGTTCCACTTCACTGCTCAACGAATCACTGTTCACTATATTTGACAGTGCATGCGGATATCGGCTATCCCTTAGCCTCGTGGTACTGGTTCCCACATGGTCACACGTTTATTCTCTATTTAACTTAATGTTCCATTGTTAATGACTGTATTCACCTTTCCTTCGGGTTTGTGATGACTGTGATCAGTGATCCATGGCTGTAACCCTCCAAAAAACTGGTATATTTCGAAATTTTAACCGAGCACGGCCAACACGTCTTTCCCTCGGGGCTTTTAGTGTCCCCGTGGCCCGGTCCTCGACCAGGCCTCCACCCCCAGGAAGCAGCCCGTGACAGCTGACTAACACCCAGGTACCTATTTTACTGCTAGGTAACAGGGGCATAGGGTGAAAGAAATTCTGCCCATTGTTTCACGCCGGCACCTGAGATCGAACCCAGGACCACAGGATCACAAGCCCAGCGTGCTGTCCGCTCGGCCGACCGACTCCCTCCCCTCACTCCCTACTAAGCATTGGGGGTGGTGTTCAGTGTGGACAAAAAGGCTAAAATATCTTGGAAAACACTGAACTGGGTAAACAAATGCGTGAAAGACAAGGAGCAAAAAGTCATAGACAGAGAGGCGGTTACAAAAAGGAGGAATATAGCAAGTAGGACACAAAAGGCTTAATCCTCGAAATGCTGCTATTTATGTCAACGACCTCCCAAAGCTGATGCGGAGGGTAAAAAAAAAAAAAATCTCCGGGAAATTATAGAAGGATGTTGATAAACTCCAGGCATGGAGGAGCAAATGGTGTCTATGTGCCGATATTAACACCATCTGAGGAGTGAGGTGCGGCGATATCGACGCCATCTGAGGAGTGAGGTGCGGCGATATCGACGCCATCTGAGGAGTGAGGTGCGGCGATATCGACGCCATCTGAGGAGTGAGGTGCGGCGATATCGACGCCATCTGAGGAGTGAGGTGCGGCGATATCGACGCCATCTGAGGAGTGAGGTGCGGCGATATCGACGCCATCTGAGGAGTGAGGTGCGGCGATATCGACTCCATCTGCAGACCTGCTCTCCAACCCCGACTCAGTAAGGTGTGACAAGGACAACACCTGTTGGTGCAGGTGTGGCAAGGTCAGCACCATCTGTGGAATCCTTCTGATCAGTTCTTATGAAGGTTGTAGTAAAATGAAGAGAAGACGAAAGGGAAGACTAGTTTTTCATACAAGCGAGTATCAGAAGGTTAGAAAATTCTTAGTAACAATACCCTGGGATATAGAACTAGGAGAAAAAATGGTATAAAACTTGATAATAATCCAATGTAAAGTAACTCAATTTATACTGCCCATATTTGGATAAATAAGCTAAGATACCAAAAAATTCTGAATTTAACAGACAATGTTTGGAGGCAAAAATTTAAAGTAAAGGAGCATGCAAGATATTCATGGGGCACAGAACCGAGGGAGAACCATAACGTATATGCAAGAGGCAGGAACGAATACACAGCAAAGAAGCAATATGATAAGTATATAACATCCAAGGCTAAGATCATCCTAAATTACTAAATAGCCAATTGAGGTAAGATGCCGGTAAATAATAAGTGATCAGACAACACAAAAGAGGAGTCCATACAAAGAGTAATAAGGAAGTTTGTGAATGTTATGAGCTTATGTACAGTGCCCCTATTTCACTGTTAAGAGACATGGACAAGAACCTCATATTAATGTAATGAGGGAGTAACCTTCAGCATCACTGGAACACATAGCCTGGCCAAATATCAATCAATGTTCTAGGGGAGTGAAAGGCTAGTAAAAAATATTCTAGTTTACTGGCATTAATATAAATCCACATAACATTAAAATAATAAACAGCTACTAACTCACACACAATTACTTTATCCAGCTTCTCATCAGCTGGGTATGATCATACAAAAATTTCTGGAAACTGCATCAATCAACACTAGCTGGCACCAACAACTTTGCCTGACACAGTGGAACACTAGGGCCTATATGCTGCTAATACCAATACAGTGTGGTGGTGGTGGCACAACCAGTAACACATGAGGTATGGAGAAACAATATCTCATAAAGCACCATGACATTACTTAAGTTCCTCAGAATATCACCTCACAAAGACATATAAAAACCTCTACCACCTGGTATACATGATGAACAACAGTAGAAAATAACCATGGTATTATATAGTGTTACATGATAATTAATCTAACAGTCACAATACACAAATAAGGTCCCAAATCTCGGACCGGAACGCCATAGATGCGCGCGCTGGAATGGTCAAGGAGTAGTAGCCTTGAGCCAAGCTCGCCGGGAGGTGACAGTATATCCAACTCCATGAGTCAACTGACCCTCAACTTTCAAATAATCTCAAGCTCATTACAGACATAACTCGATCATGAACTCTAATTTAATATACAACAAAGTAAAGATTATAAGACACAACCTTACATAATTTATACAAAATAAGAATTCAATACATCAGAGAATGTATCATGACATAAAAATAAGTACACAAAGAATTCGTATCGGTACGACATGGTAACACTGGCGCGAGTCGGTACATCAAAGGGGGGGGGGTGAGGAATGGAGGGGAAAGTTAGGGAGGATTCAAGACTTCGGCCAACCGTTAATACATGTGTATACAAGAATACAAAATAAAGTAGATATATACCACATGTGTATCAAAAGCTTGTCTAGGTGGTATACATTTCACAGTGCCATAATTTCAGTAAATGTCATGAGAAGAGGAAATACAAAGAACAACACTGAAATGGAAATTACACAGTATACATGTAAGTAATACATCTGGAACCTAAATGTATACATTCTCCATCATGGTCCACATAATGTTATCTATACAGCATTTATGAAGCATTACATACAATAAGCATACAAGGAGATTTTTCAAGCTACATGACATTAGGCTACTGCTATACACTAGACAACTAATATATATCCACAATTACATGGCATACATCTTTGATACAGAATTATCATAGAATTATTTATGTATGTCACACATTGACAATACATAAATTAAGAATAATATTGTGTAAAAGAAGATTCACTAATAATTACAACATTGGCGATACTAGGCTAATCAGCCAAGATATCACTAATAGTTTACTGGTGTATGTATGCTTGATCATAACAGCGAAAAAACTCATTAAAAGTTTCCAGGAAGTTTTCATTATAGAACTAGAGCTGCCCCTAAATCTATTTATTTATTTAAAAATATACAAGAAGGTACATTAGAAGTGTGAGGATACATAGTATAGTAATTACAATCTTGTAAAGCCACTAGTACGCGCAGCGTTTCGGGCAGGCACAATTCTTATCTAAGATGTCTAATGGAACAGGCACTACCAGAAAGAAACACTAATGCAATATAAGGGATATCAGAGAACGAAAAAAAACACTAAGAGGAGCTGGATGTTATGGAAGCCACAGATCGCGTGATGATCTCACCATGGATCCTGAAAGGGGCAGCTTTGGCATTATGTTTAGCATATTGCATACTATAGTCTTCATCTCATCACTTGATATGGCCGAACTTCCTGATATTTGGAAATTGGCAAAGGTTGTACCTACGTACAAGAAAGGGGGAAGATAGGAACCACTGAACTAGATACCGGTATTGCTAACATGAATTCTCTGTAAGCTATTAGAGAGACTGGTTAAAAGATAATTCATAGAACATTTCCAACCCATAAACTTTGTTTCTAAGCATCAATAGGAATTCAGTTTGACCAACTGTGTGAGAATGGGATTCCACAGCTGTCTTACCCTCCTGTCAATAGCTAACTACCTTGTAGTTAGATGGAGATGCATACTCCAGGATTAGTCTGACACAAGTGGTATACAAGGTTCTGAATGATTCCTTTCAATAGGTTCTAAAGGCAGTTCTTATTTTGGCCAATCTAGTATATGTTGCTGATGATATCCTTTTGATGTGGGCCTCTGGGGACAAGTTCGGTGTGATATCGACCCCCAGATCGTTTTCTGTATTTGACTCTAGCAGGATTTCACCTCCAAATTGGTACCTTGTGATCGGTCTCCTGCTCCATTCACCTAATTTCATTGCTTTGCACTTTTCAGAGTTCAACTTTAGTAGCCATAGCCATGTAGTGACCCGGAGAAGTTGCGCTTTTTCTGTAGAAATTAGATGAGGTGCCACACTGGAATAACTTTGTCGATCAGTTTGTATTGATGTGTTAAAGGTTGTGTCCCTTATGAATAGCTTTGAAAATATGCGTATGTTCAGATGTATGTTCATAAATGTACACACACGACATGTATTTATTCATACTAATATACACACATAAGCCTAAATCTTATAATAGGACATAGCACACATTTTACCTGTAAATATAAATATGGTAGTCACTTATTTGATATTGTTAAAAGTTCGATGGTTCCTCGTATGGCTCCCTGGCACATTCAGAAACTGAATGGTAATGTATCCGACATGGTCTTTAACGTTTTTACTGACGCCTTAGATGGAAAGTGAAAGGTCTAAAGATATGTTTTAAATTAATATGTAAGATGGTTACTGGAGGCCTGTGGAAGCAAATATAAACCCCATGTATGAGCAAGGCTTTCACATCTTATACAGTACCCTAATACTTCACCTGAGGGGATGCGCAGCCGAAAGATGGTTGTGCAAATGATTGCACGACAATAGGTACGTCAGTGTGGAACATCCAGCGTGCACAGTTTTTCAGTCCGCTGGTCTAGATACTTTAATTAGGGACTTAGGTCTGCCGTACTGGCTCTCTCCGGATAGTCTACGTTATCAGTAGACCAGATGTACTGCAAGGGTTAGTGTATACATTGTCCAACAATTAAATAGAGCGAGTTGAACATATACATCGCAAGTCATATGTCTCGGAGCTTCAACGGAGGAAGGAGACAGGGGGAACTTTTTTTAACTGTGGTTAAGAAGTTGGGAGCCTTAATCGTCTTGAATTCCCTAACAACTATAGGCCTCATACATGCTGTATCCATGATGTCATAGACCTTGCTGGCATGGGTTACTGCTTCTCATTAGTTTAGGCACCAATGCTTGTGTCTCATTGGTCAACCCATAAATTGGACTGTTGTACTTGTGGTGGAGCCCACTTAGAGCCTCACAAATTCATTTTACCTCCGGAGGTCGTCTACAATGGACGTGTATCAATCAAGTTAATTAGCAACTAACGTGATCAACCCGCATGATATTCTGTAAAAAAGAAGTCACGCGATAAGACTCAATTGTGAGATTTTTTTCTTTGACAGGTTATCAAAAGAATTAAGTCCTATTGATATTACGTTAATAGCAACTACCTCGCAAGAGAGGCAGACCTTAAACAGCAAGAGCTGCCAGTGGCAGATATTTAATCTTAAAGCCTAAGATCATAGGACCGCGGGAGCAAACCGCCAGGCGAAACCACTCAGGTAACACCTGTCACTTAGGTCGCTGGCTCCTCCTAGTTTGACAACTAATAAAGGGTAGCCGACGGATTCTCACTTCTTATTTATAGAAGTGTGGTGCTGTACAATGGACTCGAGCTTTAGATACAGACTTAATATGAACATAAGCAGGCAAAGCGTTGCAGAACATGAAATGTGGGGCAGTAATATTGGAAGGTTTGACGTAAACGACCGTTTTCTATAACAAAACAATTTATTCACAAAACAAGACTAAAACTACTACACAGTGAATTTACGTTACTTTACTGTCACTCCAGTGGCACATTAAAGAACAGCTAATCAACAGCCTGATGGACCCACGGTATCCTTATCCCGTCGTCGCTGACTGAACAATGACACTAACTGAACAAAGTGGTGCCCACTGGTGACGCAAGCTTGCAATCAATATTGTCACGGCTTCACGGTGACCAATACTATAATCACAAAACTTGACTGGCGCTCGCTGCCCTCAACGAGGTACCAAGTAACAAGGCGGTTAATCCAAGAATGATAACCCCTTATAAAAAATCTTACGTTAACACTTGTCTCTCAGGACAATCATCAACAAAAGTTACTCTAATTGAATTTAAACAATTACGTTAACACACACGTGTCTCAACGACACTTAAATGGCAGCAATAACTCTTAAATCAATTAATTACATCAACTTGAAAGTCAAGCATTCGGTGAGTAATTCCCAATTAATTACTGAATACAACAGCCTATTAATTCAGACGAGTATTGATAAAGCCTACTGTCTCTCAACTGACAGTTCCCTTCCGGTCTTACGACAAGATTACCTTAACGAGGGTAGACTACTGTACCACACACAATGTTCCAATACTCCGTGTAAACAACATCAACACCTGGTGAATTCACTAAGTGGCGGTTACTAATTCTCTCTAATTAGCTACGAGTGCTTAATCACTCTGTCCGCAGACAGATCTGATCAGTCCAACGAATTACAACAGCTTAATTACAGCGCAATTGACTCCGATCATAACAGACCGTCAACCCCTTACGTTAATCAATCAATTAACGACAGCTCGTTAAATCGTTAACACTACGCTAGTCTTCACTTGACAATTCCTCCACTGCGTGAACTTCACTGTGACTGTTGCCTTTACACGTCTCTACGTTAATCACAACAATGTTCAACGAAACAAGTGACCTCGTTAAGTAAATCGTGACCCCGGTGACGTTAACTGACTTTAATTCTCACGGAATCCTTCACAGTACACAACGCCTTCCACCAAGGACAAACTTGTCTACGGTTTACACACGGTACAACACAGTACATCACAGTACAACCTTGCCACTCACGGCAAAACTTGTAAATGACTTCCCCCAGTGAATTATCCACCAATAATTCACACTTTACCCAAACACAACAGTAAAATTTATAACCAAGGGAAATCTCCCTGTTACCACTTTTCACTGCTGAAAAAGGGAATCAAATTACAGGAATACATACACGACACATAGAAAAAATAGAAGCAAATAACTCACTTTACTCTACCTCTGAATGTGTCACTAGGTGTCTTCACACACGTCATAAATCACAGTTGGGCCCAACCTCAACTTGATGACGGCAACAGGGTAGACTCACACGTCTCCAATTCCCATTCACCTCACCAGGTGGTCACAGGGACAAAGGACAGACGGAACACTGGGGGCGAACCCAGCTTCAGAGTTTTATTACCCAAACGGAAACAGTGTACTTACATCAAACATGCGGGCCCGCAACCTTCTCTTTCACTCATACACGTCAATCACACTCCCACTGCTGCTGCTGGATGATGACGTAGGCGTCCTCACTTCCTACACGTGGTCAGGTGAAGCACAGGGTCCTAGACCACGGGGTTAGCTCCACACACACAGAGACCAGAGTGGCGCAGACACACCGGCTTAGGCAGGCCAGGGTGCGCACAACAGCAGGGATGCGGTACCACGCCCCTTCCACTTGACACGGTACCCCAGGATACGACGGTACACGGTGTTACACGGTACACGAGACCCGAGACGGAGTCCTTCACTGTTCCTCAGAATTAGAACTTTTAAGGTTTCTCTCATAACACTGAAACCTTTTCTGGCACGTCTCACAGCAGTATCTTCAAGCACAGATACGATAGACGGCGGATGTCGTTTTCATAGCCCGATAATTAACGCCTCACTCAGTCCAGTTCCTCTAAGATAGCGTTCCACAATTACGCGGCTAGATGACAAGTTCACACGGTTCGATACAAGCCCCTTTCCGATTACCGGATTCTTACGCACGGCACACGGTAAGATAGCAAGATGTAGGCGTGACTTTAGTAACGTTGCAGGCGGTATTTCCCGATGCTTGGCCTAGCACGGGAAACGCGTCCTCCCCAAAGCAACGTCTTAGGTAAGAATGTCTTTTCCCGCCAACACTATGCGGTACCCCTCAGCGTCTTGGCCAATCACGGTTCAGCATTTCTGAGGCCCAGGAGCCTTAGCCAATGCCGGACCTGCCCCATGACGCTACCCCCTCTCATACGAGGTGGACACGTGATAGGGGGGGTGGTCTACGGCCGTTAACCCCCCATACCTCCCTCTCTACACTTGACTTGTACAAAATTTCCCTGAAATCAACTCCGTCCTGTAATTTCCTTCACAGACCTGATACAGCGATCAGAATGACATCAATGGCTAGCAAATGTCATGGGCTGTCCAACGACACCCAACACGACTGTGGAAAAGTTATATTCAGAAAGTTGAATCACGGTGCACATCACTGGTGTACTATGCAATTTCGTACTTAATTCAGTGCACGAGAGAGCAGGGAAAATATGTCCCCTGACATCAATTTCAGGCTACATGATTGTCTACTGAATCCGATTGCAGTAGATGAGAATATAATACGATTTTCTGAGTGAACTTGAAGTGTAGAGAAACTGTGATCCCTCGTCTGTATGACATGATCCCTGAGAATGTCATAAAACAGTATACTATAATAGCTGGCAAGATGATCAAAGTGATACAAATCTTATATAATCGTCGCCGCATGAGTTCTTGTGTGAATTTCCTGGCAATCAAATAAACATAGACTCACAACATGATCAGTGTGTAGTAAGATAACTGTCTGGAAGTGACGAGTCACCTGCCCTCGTGTCAGTGATCAGACTCGCTGCCAACACCGTGCTGTGAGTGTGTTGAGTCTCCCACCAACATTAAGCTGCCATGTGGCATCATTGACAACTGCCTCTCACCTGAACTAGCCACGTATGGCCCATTTTGTCCACCTGTTCCACCACATTGTGTCCTAACTTTGTGTCCGTCTGTTCCACCACACTGTGTCCCAACTTTGTGTCCGTCTGTTCCACCACACTGTGTCCTAACTTTGTGTCCGTCTGTTCCACCACACTGTGTCCTAACTTTGTGTCCACCTGTTCCACCACACAGTGTCCTAACTTTGTGTCCATCTGTTCCACCACACTGTGTCCTAACTTTGTGTCCGTCTGTTCCACCACACTGTGTCCTAACTTTGTGTCCACCTGTTCCACCACACAGTGTCCTAACTTTGTGTCCATCTGTTCCACCACACTGTGTCCTAACTTTGTGTCCATCTGTTCCACCACACAGTGTCCTAACTTTGTGTCCACCTGTTCCACCACACTGTTACCTAACTTTGTGTCCATCTGTTCCACCACACAGTGTCCTAACTTTGTGTCCATCTGTTCCACCACACTGTGTCCTAACTTTGTGTCCATCTGTTCCACCACACTGTGTCCTAACTTTGTGTCCATCTGTTCCACCACACTGAGTCCTAACTTTGTGTCCATCTGTTCCACCACACTGTGTCCTAACTTTGTGTCCATCTGTTCCACCACACTGTGTCCTAACTTTGTGTCCATCTGTTCCACCACACTGTGTCCTAACTTTGTGTCCACCTGTTCCACCACACTGTGTCCTAACTTTGTGTCCATCTGTTCCACCACACTGAGTCCTAACTTTGTATCCATCTGTTCCACCACACTGTGTCCTAACTTTGTGTCCGTCTGTTCCACCACATTATCTCCTAACTTTGTGTCCATCTGTTCCACCACACTGAGTCCTAACTTTGTGTCCACCTGTTCCATCACATTATGTCCTAACTTTGTGTCCATCTGTTCCACCACACTGTGTCCTAACTTTGTGTCCATCTGTTCCACCACACTGTGTCCTAACTTTGTGTCCACCTGTTCCACCACACTGAGTCCTAACTTTGTGTCCACCTGTTCCACCACACTGTGTCCTAACTTCGTGTCCACCTGTTCCACCACACTGTGTCCTAACTTCGTGTCCACCTGTTCCACCACACTGTGTCCTAACTTCGTGTCCATCTGTTCCACCACACTGTGTCCTAACTTCGTGTCCACCTGTTCCACCACACTGTGTCCTAACTTCGTGTCCATCTGTTCCACCACACTGTGTCCTAACTTCGTGTCCACCTGTTCCACCACACTGTGTCCTAACCAGATACCATGTAAAGTTAAGGTTATTGTGAATCTAGCCTCATGTGTGATCCTGTGACTGTACACCTGTACCACCGTGCTGTGTCACACACCTGTCACCACATGTGGCTGGTGTGACTGTACACCTGTACCACCGTGCTGTGTCACACACCTGTGACTGGCGTGACTGTACACCTGTACCACCGTGCTGTGTCACACACCTGTCACCACATGTGGCAGGTGTGACTGTACACCTGTACCACCGTGCTGTATCACACACCTGTCACCACATGTGGCTGGCGTGACTGTACACCTGTACCACCGTGCTGTGTCACACACCTGTCACCACATGTGGCTGGCGTGACTGTACACCTGTACCACCGTGCTGTGTCACACACCTGTCACCACATGTGGCTGGCGTGACTGTACACCTGTACCACCGTGCTGTGTCACACACCTGTCCCCACATGTGGCTGGCGTGACTGTACACCTGTACTACGCCTGTTAGCATGGCCAGCCACGTGCTTTGTGTATCGGCATGAATCTGTCATCTACTTGCCACGCCTTAGTGATGTTGCAGTTGTGTCATACCAGCTGCCAAGGATCATCAGGGCTGTCCATGCTGTATGAGTATTGAGAGAGTGAGAGCATATCAGGCCAGCCTGCTGTATGTACAATCTCTATACTTATAATTAATATTCTTTCATTGTGCTAACCCTGTGATCATAAACCCGATTGATAAATATGTCATCAAATACCTGCAAGACGTGTGAAGTAAACTGGAGGGTGTGAGTGTGGTAATGTGAGTTCACCGTGCTGCACATACCTTTCACCTCTATATTGGTTCCATACACACTCCAAACTTTGTTACTGAATTATCATTGTTGTGTTGACGTCTCAGCGTCGTGTGATATTTAATTATTGCATTATTGTCTCAGTGTTGTGTTTAGTTCATTTGTGAATAATGCCTCAAAAAATTTTATTATTTAATTCATTATTATTGTCTCAGTGATGTAAGTTTAATTCACTTATGATTGTATTAATCATGTGTGTTTAATTAATTTATGATTTGTGTCTTAGTGACGTGTTCTTAACTCATTTATAATTATCATCTCGGTGACGTGCGTTTAATTAGTTTATGTTTAATGTCTCAGTGACAGATAACTGACTCATTTATAACTTAAAACTCAATGATTTATGTTGTGTATATTTTGGCCCAATGATTTGTAATTGTGCATTTCTTGTGTATTGATGTGCACTGCCCCGAGTGTCCCGTGTGGACCGGAAATCAACATCCCTTTACTGCAAGTAACATATGCCGAACGTGTCAGAGTGTTCCATAGTGTTCGGCGTAGTTCACATTGACCCAAGCAAGTGGGTAGAGACCGAATATCTCCTCATACCAGAGTGATGGGAACGGTTCCTGCTGTGTACGGGTTGAGTAGATTTATCGTTACACTCTTGATTAACGCAAGGGCAAGCTCATTGTGTATTGGTAAGCAAGTTTATTGAATATATATTAGTACCAGAGTCTTTTCGTCAGCATTTCCCTAAGTTCTGCCCCCACCCCCCTTATTTATTCTGCCTTTATTGTCACTTTGCTGATTATTTGGTACCGGCTCTGGGTATCGAGACCCTACAGTCTACTAACACTAACATACTCAATGATTATAGGGGACATAAGAACAAAGGCAACTGCAGAAGGCCTATTGGCCCATACGAGGCAGCTCCTATCTGTAACCACCCAATCCCACTCATATACATGTCCAACCCATGCTTGAAACAATCGAGGGACCCCACCTCCACAATGTTACGCGGCAACTGGTTCCACAAATCAACAACCCTGTTACTGAACCAGTATTTACCCAAGTCTTTCCTAAATCTAAACTTATCCAATTTATACCCATTGTTTCGTGTTCTGTCTTGTGTTGATACTTTTAATACCCTATTAATATCCCCTTTGTTATGTCCATTCACCCACTTATAAACCTCTATCATGTCACCCCTAACTCTTCGCCTTTCCAGTGAATGCAACTTAAGCTTTGTTAATCTTTCTTCATATGAAAGATTTCTAATTTGGGGAATTAACTTAGTCATCCTACGCTGGACACGTTCAAGTGAATTTATATCCATTCTATAATATGGCGACCAAAACTGAACTGCATAATCTAAATGGGGCCTAACTAGAGCAAGATATAGCTTGAGAACCACACCAGGTGTCTTGTTACTAACGCTGCGATTAATAAATCCAAGTGTCCGATTTGCCTTATTACGAACATTTATGCATTGATCCTTTTGTTTTAAATTCTTACTAATCATAACTCCCAGATCCCTTTCGCAATCCGACTTCGCAATCACAACACCATCTAGCTCGTATCTTGTAACTCTATCATCATTACCTAACCTCAGAACTTTACATTTATCAGCATTAAACTGCATCTGCCAATCCTTTGACCATTTCAAAACCCTATCTAGATCAACTTGAAGTGATAGTGAGTCCTCCTCCGAATTAATTTCCCTACCGATTTTCGTATCATCGGCAAATTTGCAAATGTTGCTACTCAAACCTGAATCTAAATCATTTATATATATTATAAACAACAGAGGTCCCAGGACAGAGCCTTGAGGCACTCCACTTACAACATTTTCCCACTCTGACTTGATTCCATTTATACTAACTCTCTGTTTCCTTTGGTATAGCCATGCCCTAATCCAGCTTAATATAGCACCCCCAATACCATGAGACTCTATCTTTTTATTCAGTCTTTCATGTGGCACTGTATCAAAAGCTTTGCTAAAGTCAAGGTATACAACATCGCAATCCTTACCACTATCAACTGCCTCAACAATGCTAGAATAAAAAGATAACAAATTTGTTAAACATGAACGGCCATTTATAAAACCATGTTGAGACTCAATTATTAATTTATGTTTTTCAAGATGAAGACGAATTTTATTTGCTATTATAGATTCGAGTAACTTTCCCACAATAGACGTTAGGCTAATTGGTCGATAGTTAGACGCAAGTGATCTATCTCCTTTCTTAAAAACTGGTATCACATTAGCAACTTTCCAAAACTCTGGCACTCTGCCTGACTCTATTGATTTATTAAATATGGTTGACAGTGGGTCACAAAGCTCCTCTTTGCATTCTTTAAGCACCCTGGCAAACACTTCATCCGGCCCTGGGGATTTGTTTGGTTTGAGTTTTACTATTTGTTTAAGAACATCCTCCCTGGTAACTGTTAAACTCGTCAACCTGTCCTCGTCCCCACCCACATAGACTTGTTCGGCTGAAGGCATATTGTTAAGTTCCTCTTTAGTAAATACAGATACAAAATATTTATTAAAAATACTACTCATCTCTTCATCACTATCTGTTATTTGACCTGTCTCAGTTTTTAATGGACCTATCCTTTCCCTAGTCTTAGTACGATATAACTGAAAAAACCCTTTAGGATTTGTCTTTGCTTGCCCTGCTATGCGAACTTCATAGTTTCTTTTTGCTTTCCTTATCTCTTTTTTAACATTTCTAACCAGTTGTACGAATTCCTGTTCTAAAGTGACCTCCCCATTTTTAATCCTTTTGTACCAAGCTCTCTTTTTACCTATAAGGTTCTTCAAATTCTTTGTTATCCACTTTGGGTCATTAGTATTCGATCTATTCAATTTGTATGGTATACTACGTTCCTGTGCTTTGTTTAGAATATTCTTAAATAAGTTATATATTGAATCCACATCGAAATCCCCATTTAAGTCACCTATCGCTGGGTTCATGTCTCGCTCCAAGACCGGTCCACACCCCATTCCCAAGACTTTCCAATCAATTTGACCCAAAAAATTTCTTAGGCTATTAAAATCAGCTTTTCGAAAATCTGGCACTTTAACAGAATTTTCTCCTACTGGTCTATTCCATTCTATGCTAAATCTGATTTCTTTGTGATCACTGCTCCCTAGCTCACTCCCTATTTCGATGTCATTAATTTGCGTTTCCCTGTTAGTTAACACTAAATCTAAAATATTATTTTCCCGTGTTGGTTCCTTAATGTGTTGCGTAAGAAAGCAATCGTCAATTAATTCTAGAAAATCTTCTGCTTCACTATTCCCTGTTTTGTTCAACCAGTTTATTCCGCTAAAATTAAAGTCACCCATGACATAAATACTGTAAGATCTAGATGCTCTAGATATTTCATCCCATAGGTGCTTTGCTTCCATTCTGTCTAAATTTGGTGGCCTATATATTACTCCTATTATAATATTATTAGCTTTTTCGTTTAATTCTATCCAAATGGTTTCTGTGTGTGGCTCTGTTTTGATTCCCTCTTTGAGACTACATTTCAAATTGTCCCTAACATATATGGCTACTCCACCTCCTCGTCTAATATATCTATCTGTGTGAAATAGTTTAAATCCGTATATTTGATATTCAGCTAATAGTTCTCTATTTTCTACATTCATCCACGTTTCGGTAAGTGCAATAATATCTATTTTTTCTGTGCAGACAAGAGCATTTAATTCGTTAATTTTATTTCTTAGACTTCTACTGTTAGTGTAATATACCCTAAGTGAATTGTTATTTTGCGGACCTTCTCTTTCCCTGATCGTTTTGCCAATTCCTTTCTCCCACAAACACATACTTTTATTACCTCCTTCCTCCAAATCAATTCCCATACCTCTATCTACTAACAGTTTAAACCCAAACAAACACCTCTAACCACTTCTTCCAACGAGTTCGCAACAGCAACAACCCCAGCTCTCGATAGATGCACCCCATCACGAGCATACATTTCATTTCTTCCATAGAAGTGTTCCCAGTTGTCTATGAAAGATATTGCATTTGATTTGCAATATCTTTCCAGCCGGCAATTGACACCAAGTGCCCTCGATATCCATTCATTTCCCACTCCCTTTCTTGGAATTTATGCATTGATCCTTTTGTTTTAAATTCTTACTAATCATAACTCCCAGATCCCTTTCGCAATCCGACTTCGCAATCTCAACACCATCTAGCTCGTATCTTGTAACTCTATCATCATTACCTAACCTCAGAACTTTACATTTATCAGCATTAAACTGCATCTGCCAATCCTTTGACCATTTCAAAACCCTATCTAGATCAACTTTCCAGAAAGTAAAGGAAGTACCTAAGCAAACATTACTTGTGGGAGATTCCCAGATAAGGTATTTGGATAGAACGTTTTGTGCTAGAGATAGGGGGAACAGGTTAAGGGTTTGCTATCCCGGAGCTGGCATTGGTGATATTATAAACAACATGAATGATATTATGGCTGGTAATGGGAACAATCCCATTATTTGCATTAGCGTGGGAGGAAATGATGTTGGTCGAGTTAGGAGTGAGAAACTGATTCAGAGGTATAAAACAGCCATAGAGTTAGTTAGGAGCAAGGGAGGAATCCCGATCATATGTGGCATTCTTCCAAGAAAGGGAGTGGGAAATGAATGGATATCGAGGGCACTTGGTGTCAATTGCCGGCTGGAAAGATATTGCAAATCAAATGCAATATCTTTCATAGACAACTGGGAACACTTCTATGGAAGAAATGAAATGTATGCTCGTGATGGGGTGCATCTATCGAGAGCTGGGGTTGTTACTGTTGCGAACTCGTTAGAAGAAGTGGTTAGAGGTGTTTGTTTGGGTTTAAACTGTTAGTAGATAGAGGTATGGGAATTGATTTGGAGGAAGGAGGTAATAAAAGTATGTGTTTGTGGGAGAAAGGAATTGGCAAAACGATCAGGGAAAGAGAAGGTCCGCAAAATAACAATTCACTTAGGGTATATTACACTAACAGTAGAAGTCTAAGAAATAAAATTAACGAATTAAATGCTCTTGTCTGCACAAAAAAAATAGATATTATTGCACTTACCGAAACGTGGATGAATGTAGAAAATAGAGAACTATTAGCTGAATATCAAATATATGGATTTAAACTATTTCACACAGATAGATATATTAGACGAGGAGGTGGAGTAGCCATATATGTTAGGGACAATTTGAAATGTAGTCTCAAAGAGGGAATCAAAACAGAGCCACACACAGAAACTATTTGGATTGAATTAAACGAAAAAGCTAATAATATTATAATAGGAGTAATATATAGGCCACCAAATTTAGACAGAATGGAAGCAAAGCATCTATGGGATGAAATATCTAGAGCATCTAGATCTAACAGTATTTATGTCATGGGTGACTTTAATTTTAGCGGAATAAACTGGTTGAACAAAACAGGGAATAGTGAAGCAGAAGATTTTCTAGAATTAATTGACGATTGCTTTCTTACGCAACACATTAAGGAACCAACACGGGAAAATAATATTTTAGATTTAGTGTTAACTAACAGGGAAACGCAAATTAATGACATCGAAATAGGGAGTGACCTAGGGAGCAGTGATCACAAAGAAATCAGATTTAGCATACAATGGAATAGACCAGTAGGAGAAAATTCTGTTAAAGTGCCAGATTTTCGAAAAGCTGATTTTAATAGCCTAAGAAATTTTTTGGGTCAAATTGATTGGAAAGTCTTGGGTATGGGGTGGGGGCCGGTCTTGGAGCGAGACATGAACCCAGCGATAGGTGACTTAAATGGGGATTTCGATGTGGATTCAATATATAACTTATTTAAGAATATTCTAAACAAAGCACAGGAACGTAGTATACCATACAAATTGAATAGATCGAATACTAATGACCCAAAGTGGATAACAAAGAATTTGAAGAACCTTATAGGTAAAAAGAGAGCTTGGTACAAAAGGATTAAAAATGGGGAGGTCACTTTAGAACAGGAATTCGTACAACTGGTTAGAAATGTTAAAAATGAGATAAGGAAAGCAAAAAGAAACTATGAAGTTCGCATAGCAGGGCAAGCAAAGACAAATCCTAAAGGGTTTTTTCAGTTATATCGTACCAAGACTAGGGAAAGGATAGGTCCATTAAAAACTGAGACAGGTCAAATAACAGATAGTGATGAAGAGATGAGTAGTATTTTTAATAAATATTTTGTTGTCATAGACAACTGGGAACACTTCTATGGAAGAAATGAAATGTATGCTCGTGATGGGGTGCATCTATCGAGAGCTGGGGTTGTTGCTGTTGCGAACTCGCTAGAAGAAGTGGTTAGAGGTGTTTGTTTGGGTTTAAACTGTTAGTAGATAGAGGTATGGGAATTGATTTGGAGGAAGGAGGTAATAAAAGTATGTGTTTGTGGGAGAAAGGAATTGGCAAAACGATCAGGGAAAGAGAAGGTCCGCAAAATAACAATTCACTTAGGGTATATTACACTAACAGTAGAAGTCTAAGAAATAAAATTAACGAATTAAATGCTCTTGTCTGCACAGAAAAAATAGATATTATTGCACTTACCGAAACGTGGATGAATGTAGAAAATAGAGAACTATTAGCTGAATATCAAATATATGGATTTAAACTATTTCACACAGATAGATATATTAGACGAGGAGGTGGAGTAGCCATATATGTTAGGGACAATTTGAAATGTAGTCTCAAAGAGGGAATCAAAACAGAGCCACACTCAGAAACTATTTGGATTGAATTAAACGAAAAAGCTAATAATATTATAATAGGAGTAATATATAGGCCACCAAATTTAGACAGAATGGAAGCAAAGCATCTATGGGATGAAATATCTAGAGCATCTAGATCTAACAGTATTTATGTCATGGGTGACTTTAATTTTAGCGGAATAAACTGGTTGAACAAAACAGGGAATAGTGAAGCAGAAGATTTTCTAGAATTAATTGACGATTGCTTTCTTACGCAACACATTAAGGAACCAACACGGGAAAATAATATTTTAGATTTAGTGTTAACTAACAGGGAAACGCAAATTAATGACATCGAAATAGGGAGTGAGCTAGGGAGCAGTGATCACAAAGAAATCAGATTTAGCATAGAATGGAATAGACCAGTAGGAGAAAATTCTGTTAAAGTGCCAGATTTTCGAAAAGCTGATTTTAATAGCCTAAGAAATTTTTTGGGTCAAATTGATTGGAAAGGCTTGGGTATGGGGTGTGGGCCGGTCTTGGAGCGAGACATGAACCCAGCGATAGGTGACTTAAATGGGGATTTCGATGTGGATTCAATATATAACTTATTTAAGAATATTCTAAACAAAGCACAGGAACGTAGTATACCATACAAATTGAATAGATCGTATACTAATGACCCAAAGTGGATAACAAAGAATTTGAAGAACCTTATAGGTAAAAAGAGAGCTTGGTACAAAAGGATTAAAAATGGGGAGGTCACTTTAGAACAGGAATTCGTACAACTGGTTAGAAATGTTAAAAAAGAGATATGGAAAGCAAAAAGAAACTATGAAGTTCGCATAGCAGGGCAAGCAAAGACAAATCCTAAAGGGTTTTTTCAGTTATATCGTACTAAGACTAGGGAAAGGATAGGTCCATTAAAAACTGAGACAGGTCAAATAACAGATAGTGATGAAGAGATGAGTAGTATTTTTAATAAATATTTTGTATCTGTATTTACTAAAGAAGAACTTAACAATATGCCTTCAGCCGAACAAGTCTATGTGGGTGGGGACGAGGACAGGTTGACGAGTTTAGCAGTTACCAGGGAGGATGTTCTTAAACAAATAGTAAAACTCAAACCAAACAAATCCCCAGGGCCGGATGAAGTGTTTGCTAGGGTGCTTAAAGAATGCAAAGAGGAGCTTTGTGACCCACTGTCAACCATATTTAATAAATCAATAGAGTCAGGCAGAGTGCCAGAGTTTTGGAAAGTTGCTAATGTGATACCAGTTTTTAAGAAAGGAGATAGATCACTTGCGTCTAACTATCGACCAATTAGCCTAACGTCTATTGTGGGAAAGTTACTCGAATCTATAATAGCAAATAAAATTCGTCTTCATCTTGAAAAACATAAATTAATAATTGAGTCGCAACATGGTTTTATAAATGGCCGTTCATGTTTAACAAATTTGTTATCTTTTTATTCTAGCATTGTTGAGGCAGTTGATAGTGGTAAGGATTGCGATGTTGTATACCTTGACTTTAGCAAAGCTTTTGATACAGTGCCACATGAAAGACTGATTAAAAAAATAGAGTCTCATGGTATTGGGGGTGCTATATTAAGCTGGATTAGGGCATGGCTATACCAAAGGAAACAGAGAGTTAGTATAAATGGAATCAAGTCAGAGTGGGAAAATGTTGTAAGTGGAGTGCCTCAAGGCTCTGTCCTGGGACCTCTGTTGTTTATAATATATATAAATGATTTAGATTCAGGTTTGAGTAGCAACATTTGCAAATTTGCCGATGATACGAAAATCGGTAGGGAAATTAATTCGGAGGAGGACTCACTATCACTTCAAGTTGATCTAGATAGGGTTTTGAAATGGTCAAAGGATTGGCAGATGCAGTTTAATGCTGATAAATGTAAAGTTCTGAGGTTAGGTAATGATGATAGAGTTACAAGATACGAGCTAGATGGTGTTGTGATTGCGAAGTCGGATTGCGAAAGGGATCTGGGAGTTATGATTAGTAAGAATTTAAAACAAAAGGATCAATGCATAAATGTTCGTAATAAGGCAAATCGGACACTTGGATTTATTAATCGCAGCGTTAGTAACAAGACACCTGGTGTGGTTCTCAAGCTATATCTTGCTCTAGTTAGGCCCCATTTAGATTATGCAGTTCAGTTTTGGTCGCCATATTATAGAATGGATATAAATTCACTTGAACGTGTCCAGCGTAGGATGACTAAGTTAATTCCCCAAATTAGAAATCTTTCATATGAAGAAAGATTAACAAAGCTTAAGTTGCATTCACTGGAAAGGCGAAGAGTTAGGGGTGACATGATAGAGGTTTACAAGTGGATGAATGGACATAACCGGGGGGATATTAATAGGGTATTAAAAGTATCAACACAGGACAGAACACGAAACAATGGATATAAATTGGATAAGTTTAGATTTAGGAAAGACTTGGGTAAATACTGGTTCAGTAACAGGGTTGTTGATTTGTGGAACCAATTGCCGCGTAACATTGTGGAGGTGGGGTCCCTCGATTGTTTCAAGCACGGGTTGGACAAGTATATGAGTGGGATTGGGTGGTTATAGAATAGGAGCTGCCTCGTATGGGCCAATAGGCCTTCTGCAGTTACCTTTGTTCTTATGTTCTTATGTTCTTATCTGTATTTACTAAAGAGGAACTTAACAATATGCCTTCAGCCGAACAAGTCTATGTGGGTGGGGACGAGGACAGGTTGACGAGTTTAGCAGTTACCAGGGAGGATGTTCTTAAACAAATAGTAAAACTCAAACCAAACAAATTCCCAGGGCCGGATGAAGTGTTTGCCAGGGTGCTTAAAGAATGCAAAGAGGAGCTTTGTGACCCACTGTCAACCATATTTAATAAATCAATAGAGTCAGGCAGAGTGCCAGAGTTTTGGAAAGTTGCTAATGTGATACCAGTTTTTAAGAAAGGAGATAGATCACTTGCGTCTAACTATCGACCAATTAGCCTAACGTCTATTGTGGGAAAGTTACTCGAATCTATAATAGCAAATAAAATTCGTCTTCATCTTGAAAAACATAAATTAATAATTGAGTCGCAACATGGTTTTATAAATGGCCGTTCATGTTTAACAAATTTGTTATCTTTTTATTCTAGCATTGTTGAGGCAGTTGATAGTGGTAAGGATTGCGATGTTGTATACCTTGACTTTAGCAAAGCTTTTGATACAGTGCCACATGAAAGACTGATTAAAAAAATAGAGTCTCATGGTATTGGGGGTGCTGTATTAAGCTGGATTAGGGCATGGCTATACCAAAGGAAACAGAGAGTTAGTATAAATGGAATCAAGTCAGGGTGGGAAAATGTTGTAAGTGGAGTGCCTCAAGGCTCTGTCCTGGGACCTCTGTTGTTTGTAATATATATAAATGATTTAGATTCAGGTTTGAGTAGCAACATTTGCAAATTTGCCGATGATACGAAAATCGGTAGGGAAATTAATTCGGAGGAGGACTCACTATCACTTCAAGTTGATCTAGATAGGGTTTTGAAATGGTCAAAGGATTGGCAGATGCAGTTTAATGCTGATAAATGTAAAGTTCTGAGGTTAGGTAATGATGATAGAGTTACAAGATACGAGCTAGATGGTGTTGTGATTGCGAAGTCGGATTGCGAAAGGGATCTGGGAGTTATGATTAGTAAGAATTTAAAACAAAAGGATCAATGCATAAATGTTCGTAATAAGGCAAATCGGACACTTGGATTTATTAATCGCAGCGTTAGTAACAAGACACCTGGTGTGGTTCTCAAGCTATATCTTGCTCTAGTTAGGCCCCATTTAGATTATGCAGTTCAGTTTTGGTCGCCATATTATAGAATGGATATAAATTCACTTGAACGTGTCCAGCGTAGGATGACTAAGTTAATTCCCCAAATTAGAAATCTTTCATATGAAGAAAGATTAACAAAGCTTAAGTTGCATTCACTGGAAAGGCGAAGAGTTAGGGGTGACATGATAGAGGTTTACAAGTGGATGAATGGACATAACCGGGGGGATATTAATAGGGTATTAAAAGTATCAACACAGGACAGAACACGAAACAATGGATATAAATTGGATAAGTTTAGATTTAGGAAAGACTTGGGTAAATACTGGTTCAGTAACAGGGTTGTTGATTTGTGGAACCAATTGCCGCGTAACATTGTGGAGGTGGGGTCCCTCGATTGTTTCAAGCACGGGTTGGACAAGTATATGAGTGGGATTGGGTGGTTATAGAATAGGAGCTGCCTCATATGGGCCAATAGGCCTTCTGCAGTTCCCTTTGTTCTTATGTTCTTGTTCTTATGTTCTTATGAATGATATTATGACGGGAAATGGAAACAAACCCATTATTTGTATTAGTGCAGGGGGTAATGATGTTGGACGAGTTAGGAGTGAGGAACTAATACAGAGATTCAGGACAGCCATTGAATTAGTTAGGAGCAAGGGAGGAATCCCGATCATAAGAACATAAGAACATAAGAACAAAGGTAACTGCAGAAGGCCTATTGGCCCATACGAGGCAGCTCCTATTCTATAACCACCCAATCCCACTCATATACTTGTCCAACCCGTGCTTGAAACAATCGAGGGACCCCACCTCCACAATGTTACGCGGCAATTGGTTCCACAAATCAACAACCCTGTTACTGAACCAGTATTTACCCAAGTCTTTCCTAAATCTAAACTTATCCAATTTATATCCATTGTTTCGTGTTCTGTCCTGTGTTGATACTTTTAATACCCTATTAATATCCCCCCGGTAATGTGGCATTCTTCCAAGAAAGGGAGTGGGAAATGAATGGATGTCGAGGGCAATTGGTGTCAATTGCCGGCTGGAAAGATATTGCAAATCAAATGCAATATCTTTCATAGACAACTGGGAACACTTCTATGGAAGAAATTAAATGTATGCTCGTGATGGGGTGCATCTATCGAGAGCTGGAGTTGTTGCTGTTGCGAACTCGTTGGAAGAAGTGGTTAGAGGTGTTTGTTTGGGTTTAAACTGTTAGTAGATAGAGGTATGGGAATTGATTTGGAGGAAGGAGGTAATAAAAGTATGTGTTTGTGGGAGAAAGGAATTGGCAAAATGATCAGGGAAAGAGAAGGGCCTCAAAATAACAATTCACTTAGGGCATATGACACTAACAGTAGAAGTCTAAGAAATAAAATTAACGAATTAAATGCTCTTGTCTGCACAGAAAAAATAGATATTATTGCACTTACCGAAACGTGGATGAATGTAGAAAATAGAGAACTATTAGCTGAATATCAAATAAATGGATTTAAACTATTTCACGCAGATAGATATATTAAACGAGGAGGTGGACTAGCCATATATGTTAGGGACAATTTGAAATGTAGTCTCAAAGAGGGAATCAAAACTGAGCCACACACAGAAACTATTTGGATAGAATTAAACGAAAAAGCAAATAATATTATAATAGGAGTTATATATAGGCCACCAAATTTAGACAGAATGGAAGCAAAGCATCTATGGGATGAAATATCTAGGGCATCTAGATCTAACAGTATTTAAGAACATAAGAACATAAGAACATAAGAACATAAGAACAAAGGTAACTGCAGAAGGCCTATTGGCCCATACGAGGCAGCTCCTATTCTATAACCACCCAATCCCACTCATATACTTGTCCAACCCGTGCTTGAAACAATCGAGGGACCCCACCTCCACAATGTTACGCGGCAATTGGTTCCACAAATCAACAACCCTGTTACTGAACCAGTATTTACCCAAGTCTTTCCTAAATCTAAACTTATCCAATTTATATCCATTGTTTCGTGTTCTGTCCTGTGTTGATACTTTTAATACCCTATTAATATCCCCCCGGTTATGTCCATTCATCCACTTGTAAACCTCTATCATGTCACCCCTAACTCTTCGCCTTTCCAGTGAATGCAACTTAAGCTTTGTTAATCTTTCTTCATATGAAAGATTTCTAATTTGGGGAATTAACTTAGTCATCCTACGCTGGACACGTTCAAGTGAATTTATATCCATTCTATAATATGGCGACCAAAACTGAACTGCATAATCTAAATGGGGCCTAACTAGAGCAAGATATAGCTTGAGAACCACACCAGGTGTCTTGTTACTAACGCTGCGATTAATAAATCCAAGTGTCCGATTTGCCTTATTACGAACATTTATGCATTGATCCTTTTGTTTTAAATTCTTACTAATCATAACTCCCAGATCCCTTTCGCAATCCGACTTAGCAATCACAACACCATCTAGCTCGTATCTTGTAACTCTATCATCATTACCTAACCTCAGAACTTTACATTTATCAGCATTAAACTGCATCTGCCAATCCTTTGACCATTTCAAAACCCTATCTAGATCAACTTGAAGTGATAGTGAGTCCTCCTCCGAATTAATTTCCCTACCGATTTTCGTATCATCGGCAAATTTGCAAATGTTGCTACTC
Organism: Procambarus clarkii; assembly: GCF_040958095.1. Classification (NCBI taxonomy): domain Eukaryota; kingdom Metazoa; phylum Arthropoda; class Malacostraca; order Decapoda; family Cambaridae; genus Procambarus; species Procambarus clarkii. Next base: position 38,416,834 of record NC_091158.1, read on the forward strand.
AAACCTGAATCTAAATCATTTATATATATTATAAACAACAGAGGTCCCAGGACAGAGCCTTGAGGCACTCCACTTACAACATTTTCCCACTCTGACTTGATTCCATTTATACTAACTCTCTGTTTCCTTTGGTATAGCCATGCCCTAATCCAGCTTAATATAGCACCCCCAATACCATGAGACTCTATTTTTTTAATCAGTCTTTCATGTGGCACTGTATCAAAAGCTTTGCTAAAGTCAAGGTATACAACATCGCAATCCTTACCACTATCAACTGCCTCAACAATGCTAGAATAAAAAGATAACAAATTTGTTAAACATGAACGGCCATTTATAAAACCATGTTGCGACTCAATTATTAATTTATGTTTTTCAAGATGAAGACGAATTTTATTTGCTATTATAGATTCGAGTAACTTTCCCACAATAGACGTTAGGCTAATTGGTCGATAGTTAGACGCAAGTGATCTATCTCCTTTCTTAAAAACTGGTATCACATTAGCAACTTTCCAAAACTCTGGCACTCTGCCTGACTCTATTGATTTATTAAATATGGTTGACAGTGGGTCACAAAGCTCCTCTTTGCATTCTTTAAGCACCCTGGCAAACACTTCATCCGGCCCTGGGGATTTGTTTGGTTTGAGTTTTACTATTTGTTTAAGAACATCCTCCCTGGTAACTGCTAAACTCGTCAACCTGTCCTCGTCCCCACCCACATAGACTTGTTCGGCTGAAGGCATATTGTTAAGTTCCTCTTTAGTAAATACAGATACAAAATATTTATTAAAAATACTACTCATCTCTTCATCACTATCTGTTATTTGACCTGTCTCAGTTTTTAATGGACCTATCCTTTCCCTAGTCTTAGTACGATATAACTGAAAAAACCCTTTAGGATTTGTCTTTGCTTGCCCTGCTATGCGAACTTCATAGTTTCTTTTTGCTTTCCTTATCTCTTTTTTAACATTTCTAACCAGTTGTACGAATTCCTGTTCTAAAGTGACCTCCCCATTTTTAATCCTTTTGTACCAAGCTCTCTTTTTACATATAAGGTTCTTCAAATTCTTTGTTATCCACTTTGGGTCATTAGTATACGATCTATTCAATTTGTATGGTATACTACGTTCCTGTGCTTTGTTTAGAATATTCTTAAATAAGTTATATATTGAATCCACATCGAAATCCCCATTTAAGTCACCTATCGCTGGGTTCATGTCTCGCTCCAAGACCGGCCCACACCCCATACCCAAGCCTTTCCAATCAATTTGACCCAAAAAATTTCTTAGGCTATTAAAATCAGCTTTTCGAAAATCTGGCACTTTAACAGAATTTTCTCCTACTGCTCTATTCCATTCTATGCTAAATCTGATTTCTTTGTGATCACTGCTCCCTAGCTCACTCCCTATTTCGATGTCATTAATTTGCGTTTCCCTGTTAGTTAACACTAAATCTAAAATATTATTTTCCCGTGTTGGTTCCTTAATGTGTTGCGTAAGAAAGCAATCGTCAATTAATTCTAGAAAATCTTCTGCTTCACTATTCCCTGTTTTGTTCAACCAGTTTATTCCGCTAAAATTAAAGTCACCCATGACATAAATACTGTTAGATCTAGATGCTCTAGATATTTCATCCCATAGATGCTTTGCTTCCATTCTGTCTAAATTTGGTGGCCTATATATTACTCCTATTATAATATTATTAGCTTTTTCGTTTAATTCAATCCAAATAGTTTCTGTGTGTGGCTCTGTTTTGATTCCCTCTTTGAGACTACATTTCAAATTGTCCCTAACATATATGGCTACTCCACCTCCTCGTCTAATATATCTATCTGTGTGAAATAGTTTAAATCCATATATTTGATATTCAGCTAATAGTTCTCTATTTTCTACATTCATCCACGTTTCGGTAAGTGCAATAATATCTATTTTTTCTGTGCAGACAAGAGCATTTAATTCGTTAATTTTATTTCTTAGACTTCTACTGTTAGTGTAATATACCCTAAGTGAATTGTTATTTTGCGGACCTTCTCTTTCCCTGATCGTTTTGCCAATTCCTTTCTCCCACAAACACATACTTTTATTACCTCCTTCCTCCAAATCAATTCCCATACCTCTATCTACTAACAGTTTAAACCCAAACAAACACCTCTAACCACTTCTTCTAGCGAGTTCGCAACAGCAACAACCCCAGCTCTCGATAGATGCACCCCATTTACGTCATGGGTGACTTTAATTTTAGTGGAATAAACTGGTTGAACAAAACAGGGAATAGTGAAGCAGAAGATTTTCTAGAATTAATTGACGATTGCTTTCTTACGCAACACATTAAGGAACCAACACGGGAAAATAATATTTTAGATTTAGTGTTAACTAACAGGGAAACACAAATTAATGACATCGAAATGGTGACTCTAGTGGGAGCCCTGAGGACAGAGTTGGACTCTCTGCGGGAGGAGGTGCGTCAGCTTAAAAAACAACGAGAAGTAACGAAGGAGGAGACCAGCAGTAAAGGGACCTCGTCTTGGAGAGTTGCGAAAGACAGGGGCCTTAAGAAGACTTTGATAAAGCCGCCTTCAAACGCCATAGCAACTTCAAATTCATTTGACGTTTTGGAGGACGAGTGCTGTGGAGAGACTGTGGATCGCGCAAAAGGGAAAGCAACGAAGAGAAAGGAAGCGCAGGCCCCTCAGAAAGTAAAGGAAGTACCTAAGCAAACATTAGTTGTGGGAGATTCCCAGATAAGGTATTTGGATAGAACGTTTTGTGCTAGAGATAGGGGGAACAGGTTAAGGGTTTGCTATCCCGGAGCTGGCATTGGTGATATTATAAACAACATGAATGATATTATGGCTGGTAATGGGAACAATCCCATTATTTGCATTAGCGTGGGAGGAAATGATGTTGGTCGAGTCAGGAGTGAGGAACTGATTCAGAGGTATAAAACAGCCATAGAGTTAGTTAGGAGCAAGGGAGGAATCCCGATCATATGTGGCATTCTTCCAAGTAAGGGAGTGGGAAATGAATGGATATCGAGGGCACTTGGTGTCAATTGCCGGCTGGAAAGATATTGCAAATCAAATGCAATATCTTTCATAGACAACTGGGAACACTTCTATGGAAGAAATGAAATGTATGCTCGTGATGGGGTGCATCTATCGAGAGCTGGGGTTGTTGCTGTTGCGAACTCGCTAGAAGAAGTGGTTAGAGGTGTTTGTTTGGGTTTAAACTGTTAGTAGATAGAGGTATGGGAATTGATTTGGAGGAAGGAGGTAATAAAAGTATGTGTTTGTGGGAGAAAGGAATTGGCAAAACGATCAGGGAAAGAGAAGGTCCGCAAAATAACAATTCACTTAGGGTATATTACACTAACAGTAGAAGTCTAAGAAATAAAATTAACGAATTAAATGCTCTTGTCTGCACAGAAAAAATAGATATTATTGCACTTACCGAAACGTGGATGAATGTAGAAAATAGAGAACTATTAGCTGAATATCAAATATATGGATTTAAACTATTTCACACAGATAGATATATTAGACGAGGAGGTGGAGTAGCCATATATGTTAGGGACAATTTGAAATGTAGTCTCAAAGAGGGAATCAAAACAGAGCCACACACAGAAACTATTTGGATTGAATTAAACGAAAAAGCTAATAATATTATAATAGGAGTAATATATAGGCCACCAAATTTAGACAGAATGGAAGCAAAGCATCTATGGGATGAAATATCTAGAGCATCTAGATCTAACAGTATTTATGTCATGGGTGACTTTAATTTTAGCGGAATAAACTGGTTGAACAAAACAGGGAATAGTGAAGCAGAAGATTTTCTAGAATTAATTGACGATTGCTTTCTTACGCAACACATTAAGGAACCAACACGGGAAAATAATATTTTAGATTTAGTGTTAACTAACAGGGAAACGCAAATTAATGACATCGAAATAGGGAGTGAGCTAGGGAGCAGTGATCACAAAGAAATCAGATTTAGCATAGAATGGAATAGACCAGTAGGAGAAAATTCTGTTAAAGTGCCAGATTTTCGAAAAGCTGATTTTAATAGCCTAAGAAATTTTTTGGGTCAAATTGATTGGAAAGGCTTGGGTATGGGGTGTGGGCCGGTCTTGGAGCGAGACATGAACCCAGCGATAGGTGACTTAAATGGGGATTTCGATGTGGATTCAATATATAACTTATTTAAGAATATTCTAAACAAAGCACAGGAACGTAGTATACCATACAAATTGAATAGATCGTATACTAATGACCCAAAGTGGATAACAAAGAATTTGAAGAACCTTATAGGTAAAAAGAGAGCTTGGTACAAAAGGATTAAAAATGGGGAGGTCACTTTAGAACAGGAATTCGTACAACTGGTTAGAAATGTTAAAAAAGAGATAAGGAAAGCAAAAAGAAACTATGAAGTTCGCATAGCAGGGCAAGCAAAGACAAATCCTAAAGGGTTTTTTTCAGTTATATCGTACTAAGACTAGGGAAAGGATAGGTCCATTAAAAACTGTGACAGGTCAAATAACAGATAGTGATGAAGAGATGAGTAGTATTTTTAATAAATATTTTGTATCTGTATTTACTAAAGAGGAACTTAACAATATGCCTTCAGCCGAACAAGTCTATGTGGGTGGGGACGAGGACAGGTTGACGAGTTTAGCAGTTACCAGGGAGGATGTTCTTAAACAAATAGTAAAACTCAAACCAAACAAATCCCCAGGGCCGGATGAAGTGTTTGCTAGGGTGCTTAAAGAATGCAAAGAGGAGCTTTGTGACCCACTGTCAACCATATTTAATAAATCAATAGAGTCAGGCAGAGTGCCAGAGTTTTGGAAAGTTGCTAATGTGATACCAGTTTTTAAGAAAGGAGATAGATCACTTGCGTCTAACTATCGACCAATTAGCCTAACGTCTATTGTGGGAAAGTTACTCGAATCTATAATAGCAAATAAAATTCGTCTTCATCTTGAAAAACATAAATTAATAATTGAGTCGCAACATGGTTTTATAAATGGCCGTTCATGTTTAACAAATTTGTTATCTTTTTATTCTAGCATTGTTGAGGCAGTTGATAGTGGTAAGGATTGCGATGTTGTATACCTTGACTTTAGCAAAGCTTTTGATACAGTGCCACATGAAAGACTGATTAAAAAGATAGAGTCTCATGGTATTGGGGGTGCTATATTAAGCTGGATTAGGGCATGGCTATTCCAAAGGAAACAGAGAGTTAGTATAAATGGAATAAAGTCAGAGTGGGAAAATGTTGTAAGTGGAGTGCCTCAAGGCTCTGTCCTGGGACCTCTGTTGTTTATAATATATATAAATGATTTAGATTCAGGTTTGAGTAGCAACATTTGCAAATTTGCCGATGATACGAAAATCGGTAGGGAAATTAATTCGGAGGAGGACTCACTATCACTTCAAGTTGATCTAGATAGGGTTTTGAAATGGTCAAAGGATTGGCAGATGCAGTTTAATGCTGATAAATGTAAAGTCCTGAGGTTAGGTAATGATGATAGAGTTACAAGATACGAGCTAGATGGTGTTGTGATTGCGAAGTCGGATTGCGAAAGGGATCTGGGAGTTATGATTAGTAAGAATTTAAAACAAAAGGATCAATGCATAAATGTTCGTAATAAGGCAAATCGGACACTTGGATTTATTAATCGCAGCGTTAGTAACAAGACACCTGGTGTGGTTCTCAAGCTATATCTTGCTCTAGTTAGGCCCCATTTAGATTATGCAGTTCAGTTTTGGTCGCCATATTATAGAATGGATATAAATTCACTTGAACGTGTCCAGCGTAGGATGACTAAGTTAATTCCCCAAATTAGAAATCTTTCATATGAAGAAAGATTAACAAAGCTTAAGTTGCATTCACTGGAAAGGCGAAGAGTTAGGGGTGACATGATAGAGGTTTACAAGTGGATGAATGGACATAACCGGGGGGATATTAATAGGGTATTAAAAGTATCAACACAGGACAGAACACGAAACAATGGATATAAATTGGATAAGTTTAGATTTAGGAAAGACTTGGGTAAATACTGGTTCAGTAACAGGGTTGTTGATTTGTGGAA